>NC_091953.1:122514430-122641930 GCF_031021105.1 Erythrolamprus reginae | reverse complement strand
ATCCTCAGTGAGTTTGAGAGCTCTGAAAGCCAGAGCTGCCTAACTCATGATTCAGCACCTTCAAAGGGATTGTTTGCTTCCTCTCTTGATTAATTTAGGAAGTTGCTTGTTAATGAATTTTGAATGTTAAGAGCCTTCTGAAAGATAAGCTATATTACACTGGGATATTTCCTTTTTGCCCAAGAGTTTAGTTTAAACTTTAAGAATTAACAACATAAGTTTTTTTTTTATTTTTGGAGAACAACAACAGGGAAACTGGAGCATTAATTTTTGAAAATTAGGGAGCTAGATAGTCTAAAGTAACATTTTCTGTGATGTGTTTTAAAATTTAAAAAAGAACTATTTTGAAATTCATTGTAAAAAAATGCTCCCTGGGAAAAGTTTTGTGAACTGAAAAATAAACAGAAGAGGTAATTTGAAGGCTGATTAGATGGAAACAGACAGAACAACAATTATAATTGCAGAAGTAACTTATTAATACAGTCAAGCAATACTATTTGTCTATAAAAAAATTAAGTCTGTTTGGAAACAATGTACCTAGAAATTATTTACATGCTTGTCTGATACTGTAATAGAGTATGTAGAATAAGAATAAATTTATTGGTTAAAAAAGAAACTGAGATTGATTTTAATGTGGATTTGAATTAAGAATTGATTATAAATGATAAATTATATATACAGATCTGAAAATAGATTTAAAAACTCCAAAATGTAAAAGATTTGCAGGGCTTGGTACAGTGGTACCTCGAGATACGAGTTTAATTCGTTCCGGACCTGGGCTCTTAAGTCGAGCAGCTCTTATCTCGAACGACTTTTCCCCATAGGAATTAATGTAAATAATTTTAATTGGTTCCAGCCCTCAAAAAACTCACAAAGTTAGTCTAAATTATGCAGAAAGACATGTTTTTAATGAAGAAATGTACATGTACATATAAATGAATAATGAAGTTTCTTTCACTTAACTTGTAAACTTTCTTAAACTTTTAAATTTACATATGTTCAACTTCTCTGCCACCCAATCCTGTAGGACAGAGGTCCCCAACCCTTTTTGCACCAGGGACCGGCTTTAAGCGATCAAGAGAGGAATGGGTGAATGAATGGACGGAGGGTGGGAAGGAAGGAAGGAAAGAGGGAAGGGACAGGAACAGAGGAAGGAAGCAAGGAAACTTATGAAAGGGGAGAGTAAGAGAGGAATGAGTGAAGGGAGGGAGGGAGGGAAGAAGGTGGGAAGGAGAAAGAAAAGAAGAAATAGAGGAAGGGAAGGTAAAAGAGAGAAAGAAAAAGAGCAAGAAAGAAAGCTGCAAGCACCCCCTCGAGCCCCCCAGGCCGGCTGCAACCTTTTAAAACACGCGCGCCGCTTCGCAGCTGTCTCCTGAAGCCAAACGCGGAAGTTAGCGTTTGGCTTCAGGAGACAGCTCCTTGGCGCTTGTATCTCGAATTTGGGCTTGTAAGTAGAACAAAAATATCTCTCCCCTCCCAGCTCTTATCTCGAGTTGCTCTTAAGTAGAGCAGCTCTTATGTCGGGGTTCCACTGTATTTCATTATTTTTCCTTAGTTGCTTCTCTTTAATTTGTACATCACTTGGTTTTTCAATATTAATGAACTAGACTTTTTTTTTTTTGACAATAGTGATGTCAATGTGTAGTGGAGCAGTTGTCTGTCTGTTTTGATTCTAAAGTCCCATAAGATCTTGATCTGTTCATCTGCAAGAACTTTGTCAATTTGGTGCTCCCAGTAATAATTGTTGCATTTGAATCCAAATTTCCAGCAAATCTTCCAATGTGTGATTTGGTAACTTCATCATGACATTGTAGTTTATTAGCTTTTTCTGCAGACACTGATAAGGTGATTCACTGTTTCATCTTTTAAAAAATATTATTATTATTATTATTATTATTATTATTATTATTATTATTATTATTATTATTAAACATGAAACTCAGTCAAGTGAACATTCAAAAATGTGTCACAAATACCACTGACGGGTGCTAATGGTTGATACAGGTTGCTGTCAGTGTTGGTACTAGGTATCAATCAAGTACCTTCTTAAGATGTACAATCGGGGGTGGGCAGCAGGCAGGATGGGGTGGAACACAGTTCCACTGGTGGAAGTGAAGATGTGTGCACAGCTCCAGTTGATCAGCGGCTGTCACTTCCTGGATTACTGGTCTCGGCTTGGCTCTCTTTCTTCCCCTGCTGCTGCTGCTGCTGTGTCTGCACTCCTTGCTTTTTTCCTCTTTCCTTCTTCCTGGACTCGGATGAGCTTCCCTCTCTCTTGCCCGGTTCCCCTCCAGCCTCACGCAGCCAACTCCCACCTGAGGTGCAAGCAGAAAGCGTGGGTGGAAGTGGCGCTGGTAGCATTTATGCTTCTGGCATGACCTGTTCGCCTAGCTACCCAGTCTGAGGTGTGGGGGAAAGAAAGTGCGGGAAACACAAAGCAAATTGTCACCCCCGCGAGGGACATTGGTAAGGTTGTAAGTCAAGGACTTAACAGTTCACTTTAATGAAGATGATAATTCAAGCCACTCCCACCTGGTTACATGGCAAGCAAGCCATGCCTACCCAGTCACATGACCATTAAGACACACCCACAAAATAAGACACACCCACAGTGTGGCAGTAAAAATTTTGGCTGCCCATTACTGTGTACAATGTTCTGAGTAGTGCAGTTTTTCTCAGTTCTGCTGGTGTTATTGCAGGAAGCTGCTACTTCTTGGGGCGCACAGAGGTTTGTGAAGCCTGCAGAGTAATCCTGGGGGCTGGAGGGAAGGAAAAAATGCCCCCATTTTTGAAAAACAATGGGCTGTTTTTTACTTTGGTGTTTTTTGTTTGCAAAAATGGGTTGCACAGAAAGTTTGGGGTGCCAAAAATGGCTGTATTTGGTGTATACGACACACTGACATTTCCATCCTCTTTTTTGGGGGTACAAGTGTGTCTTACACTCTGAAAAATACTGGTACTTCTATTCTTCTTAAGTGTGGTGGTCCTTATCTAGAATGGCTTTATGTGCTCTGCCATTACAGTCCTAAATGGAGCATGTGGTTCTTCCATAAAGCTACCTCATTAGACATTTATGAATTCTTTATTTATGAATCCATAATTTTTATGAATTCTTCATTTATGAACCCATAATTCAAGAGGATAGTTGTGATCTAGAAAATACTGATTTAGGACAGGTTGGCTTAGATATTATTGTCTCCTGTCCATAAGTCATAGAAAGAGCTTCAGGGTTCCAATACCTGAACATCTGTTAGCATCTGGAAATCAAATCTGTAAAAGAGCCCAACAAACATGACAAAATACAAAGTGTGCTTTACAACTGAAAAGATGAAAAAGTGAGGTCCATTTCTACATTTCAACACCAACCCCAAAAGGTACATTTTGCAGTGCTGGAAGGATTGCAACTCATCTTTTGTCAGCATCAAGGCTTAAAACCATTTAACAAAAGGAAAAAGAAACCATGAAATATTCTAAAGCTTTGTGATCTACTGTTTTTGTCTTGAAATGCCTTTCAAATTTCATCCACACCCCTGCACTTCGGTGGCAAAGTGAAATTGGTCGGGAATTACTGAGGAGTGGTGATACAGAGATCAAGAGTTAGATAATCCCATCACCCATCATTTCTATTTTTTTTTACTTCTCTCTCATGCATTTTTCAGGTCTCTAGATCATAAGCAGCAGCATCTTTTTCACATTCCTCTGTGATGACTTTGTTGCTATGGTAACTCTTTTGAAGCTCTGCAACAAGGTACACAAATGCTACGGAGAAGTTGGAACATAAAGCTTCATTGCTCCATTACAAATCTGCCCTAGGTTTTCACTGTATATTTGTGTGTGCATCCAGTGAATTATTCTGAAGGAGGATAAATGAGTCGTTCCTCAAGTATACTGAGCAGTCTAAAATCATTCACTTTGCTTTGAGTACCTCAGATATTCCTGATATATATTAAGGAACAAATATTCAAGCTCTACAAGAAGACCAGGAATGTGGGGGCAGAACTCACCTCCAATGGAAGAATATTCCAGAGAGTGGGGACCACAAGACAAAAGATATTTCTCCTGGACCCCATCTGCTGAAATCATTTGCCAGATTGGATCCTAAGTAGATCTTTTGTGCTGGAACCAATGGGTCAGGCTAATCCTATTAGGATTAGATAACCCCTTAGATATTAAGGCCCCATTCCATAAAGTGCTTAAAGGTGTTGACCAGCACCTTGAATTGAGGAAATTTAATGCAGTAATACAATCAGGAAATGACTAGGGTATGACTAACTGCATGCAGGACCTGTCAATCCAAGAAAGGGCACAACTGACGCACACCACAAATACTATATAATACTATAGTTATCGGTACATTAATATGTGCCTTTAATAATGTCATGAATTACTACATGAAACATTTTTTTCCAGATGGTATTTAAATACCATCTGGAAAAAAGGTTGATCAAAGGAACATTTGAAGATAGCTTGTATTGCTAACATGTATGTATGTATGTATGTATGTATGTATGTATGTATGTATGTATGAGCCCAGAGAGTATATATATAATTAAAAAGTAAAACAATAATACCTTTTTTCAGTCATGTTTGAATGAAACCCACAAGCGCACACACACACACACACACACAAGATATTTGTTTCTTTCCCTGAATCTTCTTTTGTATTATATTTTATTTTAACTCAAATTTCTCTGGCTGTTGTAGAAGTTTTGTTTTGTTTTGTTTTGTTTTTGTGGTTTTTTGTTTTATTTTGTGTTTTTTATTTTATTTTGTTTTATTTTGTTTTATTTTATTTTATTTCATTTCATTTTATTAATAGATTTTTTTATTGTTAGGTTCCAACAATTTAAAATTTGTTATGCATTGCCTGTGACTCTTGTAAGTTCAAGTAAAGAAAACGAAGCAAAGCATAGCATCAGTTGCTAATCTTAATGAAGAAGTTCCTAATCAATAATTATTAAGTAGGGAAAAAAGGTAATAGCAGTTTTGCCCTCTTTGAACATATTATTTTCCAATTCATCTATAGTATGTTTGGAAAGTTCTATTCTTGATTCAAGCCATTAAAACATTTAAGCTGTGTTTTCTACAGATAACACTATTCCTGTATAGAGTTTCCCATTAATTTGATTCCTTTAACCCAGCTACTTTCATTGTGCTATCTGCATCATTAAATTACACAATAAATAGAGCCAATCTGCATATTGCCAAGAAGAGCTAAGACTATTTTCTTTTGAACTTGTTCAATGGGATTTTTGAAATGAATATGTATTAAGCATCGGGAACACATTTGATAATGATCCTTAAATCAGAAGCTTATTTTATTTACATGTGTAGCATTATAATTATGCAAATTGGAGTAATAAACAAAACAACCAACTGATCTGAATCTATGATAGAATTATTCAAAGTTTAATGTAAACATTGTAACCATGTAAAGGAAATGTCCAGATACACAATGCAACCCTATCCATCGTTTTAATAAACAATTAATTTTTCTAATTAAGTTTCCAAATGTTTCATTTTCTGGTAGCAATTTCACCAGCCTAGGGCAATTCCTTATAACCTTATGTCAATAGATTGTCCAAAAAAAAGAAGAAGGGGTGGGTGGGTGATGGTCATTCAAAGTTTTATTCTAAATTATAGAATGGTGGTATGATAAATAAGAAATCTGAAACAATGAATCTTGGAGGAAGTTTCTCTGAATCCAGGAACAGAGCTGAGGATGGCTACAAAGTTGATGCAAGAATAGAAAATGTAGAAATTGGAGCCAGAGTTAAACACAGAAAATACTGTTCAATCTCTAGCACAGTGATTTTCAACCTTTTTTGAGCCGCGGCACATTTTTTACATTTACGAAACCCTGGGGCACATTGAGCAGGGGGGGGGGGCTAAAAAAAGTTTGGACAAAAAAATTCTCTCTCTCTCTTCCTCCCCTTCACTCTATCACTCTATTTCATTCTCCCTCCCTCTTTCTCTCACTTCCTTCCTTTCTTTCTCTCTCTCTCCATCCCTCTTTCTTTCTCTTCCTTCCTCTTTTTTGCTCTTTCTCCCTCCCTTTTTCTCCTTCCCTCCCTCTCTTTCTCTCTCTCTCTTGCTTTCTCTCTCTCTCTCTCTTGCTCTCTCTCTTTCTCTCTCTTGTTCTCTCTCTCTCTCTTGCTTTCTTTCTCTCTCTCTTGCTTTCTTTCTCTCTTTCTTTCTCTCTCTCTTGCTTTCTTTCTGAGCTTCGCGGCACACCTGACCATGTCTCGCGGCACACTGGTTGAAAAACACTGCTCTAGCATATTTAAAAATAAGCTGTGAACTTTTTGTGAACTCTGCAGGGAAAGTGAAATCTCAAGGCCTTTCATTTGTAATGAATAATCTGAGTTTAATTCAAGTTCCTGGTATGCTTTGACTAATATATGTCATTCATTTACTTCCATTTGTCTTTTAAAGAGAGAGAATAATGAGCTTTTTCATCTCTTAATTACTCTGTACTTGTTTACCTGCAAACTGTTCAGTGAGAGCATGTGGGTGGGTGGGTTTGCATGCAAGCCAGACTTTATCATTAATCAACCTCCAATAAACAGTATTTTGTATGTCTTTAACATTTCCCATCTCAGCATTCAGCTAATTAACGAGAAGAATCCAAAGAATAAATATTTTAATCAATGTTCGTGGTTAACAGGACTGTTACAAAAAGAGATCAGAAACATCAGCACCGCTGCAAATAAAATAAAGAAATGAAATAATGTTTGACTATCTTTATCAATATTATATACCTTCTTCTCATTTTTTAAATTCTTTCTTTATTTGTTTATTTGTTTGTTTGTTTGTTGAACAAGTCTAAGATAGTTTGTATAAGCATAACATAAGTAGAAAGTACAGGGACCGCCTTCTGCTGCACGAATCCCAGCGACCAGTTAGGTCCCACAGAGTGGATCTTCTCCGGTTCCTGTCAACTAAGCAATGTCGCCTGGTGGGACCCAGGGGAAGAGCCTTCTCTGTGGCGGCCCCGGCCCTCTGGAACCAACTCCCCCCAGAGATTAGAACTGCCCCCACCCTCCTTGCCTTTCGTAAACAACTTAAAACCCACCTCTGCCGCCAGGCATGGGGGAATTGAGATCCTCTTTCCCCCTAGGCCTTTACAATTCTATGCATGGTATGTATGTATGTATGTATGTTTGGTTTTTATATTAATTTATTTTTAATCATCAATACCAAATTAGTATTGTACACTGTTTTATTGTCGCTGTTAGCCGCCCCGAGTCTCTGGAAAGAGGCGGCATACAAATCCAATAAATAAATAAATAAATAACAGAAGACAATAGGACAGTAGGACAGGGATGGTAGGCACTCCCCTTACAAACCACTTAAAAACCTTAGACAATCTAAGATTAAAGATATGAGGGTTTGGGGAAGAAAGCACTGGTTTTATGAGGCTTTAAGACAGTTATACACCTCATACCAGTAGCAGGTTGCAGCTGGTACACCCCCAATATGGCGTCCCGGTAGTGAAAATGGAGCTGTGCACAGAACTCTAGCTGACCGACAGGTGGTGTGCATGTAAGCATGAGATTTGACTTCTGCGCATGAACCGAAAGCCAAACCTTGTGTAAGGATGTGAGCGTGAGTGAGATTTTGGCAAATTTTGCCTATTTTTGCTTCTGAGTATGCGCAGAAACAAAAATATCAGTGAACATTGCTGAAATCTTGCTCATGTGTGCATCCTCCTGTGACATTTCGCTTCTGGTGCATGCACAGAAGCTGAATCTCATGCCAATCTGTGCCCACGTTCCAGTAGCGCTGGCTAACAGGAACTCATGGCTGCCATATGCATACATACATATTATTACATATTGTTATTGTTATTGCTATTGCTATTGCTATTGCTATTGTTACTGTTACTGTTACTGTTATAATAATAATAATAATAATAATAATAAAAAAACAGATGAAACAATCGATCACATACTCAGCTGCTGCAAAAAGATCACACAGACTGACTACAAGCATAGACATGATGCTGTGGCACAGATGATCCACTGGAACTTGTGCCGGAACTACCATCTACCAGTGGCAAAGAACTGGTGGGATCATAAGCCCGAAAAAGTGGTCGAAAATGAGCAAGCAAAACTACTGTGGGACTTCCGACTTCCGACTGATCGAATTCTGAAGCATAACACACCAGACATTGTGATCGTGGAGAAAAAGAAAGCATGGATCATCGACATTGCAATCCCAGGAGACAGCAGAATTGAGGAGAAGCAGCTAGAGAAATTAGTGAAATACGAAGATCTAAAAATCGAGCTGCAACGACTCTGGCATAAGCCAGTGAAAGTGGTCCCAGTGGTACTTGGCACACTGGGCGCAGTGCCAAAGGATCTCAGCAGACATTTGAAAACCATCGGAATTGACAAAATCTCCATCTGTCAATTGCAAAAGGCCGCTTTACTGGGATCGGCAAACATAATTTGCCGCTATATCACGCAGTCCTAGGTGCTTGGGAAGTGCCCGACTGGTGATGAAATATGAAATCCAGCATAGTGATCTCGTTTGATGTGTTGTACTGACATAATAATAATAATAATAATAATAATAATAATAATAATAATAATAATAATAATAATAATAAAAAATTGTATGCTGCCCTTCTCCAAAAGATTCGGGCAGCTCACAGAATAAATATAGAAATAAAGCGTACAATATGAATACAAATAGAATTAGGATAGAGTTAAAGATTGGAAAGAGAGCCAGAGCCAGATTGAGAGAGAGATACACACAGAGGGAGTTATTTTTGTCAACATTGAGAGAATTAGATGCAGAACATCTCTCAAGGCAGATCATTGCATTGGACCAATTCAAGATAATGTACTATCATATGCTAAACAGACAAGCTTTTAATGTTGGGCACATCTTCAAAAGTGTTGGGTTTTTTTTCCCCTACTAAACCATCTAGAGATGCATAAGCAAAATTAAATTTTGGCTGTATGAAATTGGCAGCAGTGAAAATCTTTCCATGCAGCACTGCAGCAAAAAAAATAAAGAAATGAAATAAGTTTTGACTGTCTTTGTCAATATTATAATTATATAGCTTCTAATTTTATGAGCGGTTCAGGCAATTATACACATTATACATACAGTACATTATATAAATGCAATTGGAATTAAGATAGAGTTAAAAGATTGGTTAGGGAAGGGAGGGAAGGAGAGAGAGAGAGAGAAAGAGAGAGAGAAAGTGAGTGATGGGTTTCCAAAATCCACCTGGAACATGTTTCTCTTCAATCTCTGAAACTTCATCTCAATTTAATAACTCACTCATCCCATTATTAATATTAAGCAAGCCTTTGTGTTGGCATACTGATTGGTTCTTACTCTAATGGTTTAATAACTTCCCCTACACATTTTGTGAAAAGCAGCACAAGTGGTAAGAAAGACACCTTAGGAGAACTTAGTTGTCTCCCAGAGTGCCTTCCAGTCAAATAGAAAATAAATAGCAATAGCATTTAGACTTATACACCACTTCATAGTGCTTTTACAGACCTTTCAAAATGGTTTACAGGATCAGCATATTGCCCCAACAATCTGGGTCTTTATTTTACCCACCTTGGAAGATAGAAGGCTGAGATTTGAACTGCTAAACTACAGATAGCAGTTAGCTGAAGTAGCCTGCAGTGCTGCATTCTAACCGTTGTGCCACCCTGGCTCTTAATGGAAGAACGTTCTACCTGTCAATGACTATTTCAGCTTCAATCACAACAACACAAGAGCAACCAACAGATTCAAACTTAATATTAACCTCTCCAAACTTGACTGTAAAAAATATGACTTCAGCAACCGAGTTGTCAAAGTGTGGAACTCCTTACCTGACTCAGTAGTGTCAACCCCTAACCCCCAACATTTTTCCCTTAGACTATCCACGATTGACCTCTCCAGGTTCCTTAGAGGTCAGTAAGGGGCATGCATGAGTGCACCAGTGTGCCTTCCGTCCCCTGTCCAATTGTCTCTCCTTATCTCATTTATCTTTCAAATATGTTCACCTATACTTTTATATCTTTTCTTCTATTCTATTCTATTCTATTCTTTTCTTTACTTATATTATTACATATCTTTCTCTTCAATGTGTATTATGTATTGGACAAAATAGATAGATAGCTAGCTAGATAGATAGATAGATAGATAGATAGATAGATAGATAGATAGATAGATATAAACCACTACCATACTAAGTCCACTCTTCCACATCCTAACCAGGCCCCCAAAAGCCATCAACAAGATCACAACTGATGAATGAAAGGCCACCAAGAAAGTAGATAAATAAGTAGAATTCATGTCAGGACAATATAATAAGAGTGTTGGAAGAGACCTTGGAGGTCTTCTAGTTCAACCTCTGCTCAAGCAGGAGACCCTAAATAATTTTAGATGCATGAATGTCCAGTTTCTTCTTAAAAGCCTCCAGTGATGAAACACCCACAATCACTGAAGGCAAGTCATTCCATCACTGCTCTGCTTTTCATAATAACTGGGAAACCGTTTTATAGGAATAAACTCTCAAATTTTGGTCTAGTCTGTCACGATAGTTAAAAGTCCGTTAGAACCTTATCGTGGAGGCAATGGATTAAGAGCTCCAAAACATTTATTCAAAACAAGATTTCTTTTATTATAAAAGTGAAAATAAACATTGTCTGAGTAGACAAAAGAACATCATGGAGTCTTAAGGCAGAAGGGGTGTCACGCTGAATATTGCCAGCCTCAGAGACATTTAGTAATTGAAGAGTTAATTTGTGTGCCTTTATTAATCTCCTCCTATTTTTGATGTAACATCCTGCCTTGTCATTTCTGCCTTCATGCTCCCTTTGTTCTCTCTGCCTTAAGACTCCATAATGTAAGGTACTCAGACAATGTTTATTTTTACTCTTATAATAAAAGAAATCTTGTTTTGAATAAATGTTTTGGAGCTCTTAATACATTGCCTCCACGATAAGGTTCTGTTGTGATTCAGCCTGAGGCTCCTCAGGGAACGGCTGGAACTCTGCCGGCTCCATGCTCAGAGGGGGAGGACGAGGAACAGGAGGAGGAGGACGACGACCAGGCAGACGGGGAAGAGGAATGTCAGGACGAGGAGGAGGGAGAACAGCCTGAGACCCCCGGGGGGAGCTCTCCCCAGCGAGTAGCCTGGAGTCATTAGATGAGAATGCACAAGCCATCATAGATATGAGGCAGAGAAGGGCAGCACAAAGAAGGGGACAATTAGCCAGGTATTTCCATCCCTAATAGGCAACAGCTGGGTTTGGGTGTGGTTCTCCTCAGAAAGGTTGAAAAGGCAGGCCCGCCCTTCCTGTATTGTGGAGAGTTATCTTTTGGGAGTCCTGTGACCTTGCTTCGATCCTTGGCGTCTCTGATTCTGGCTTGTGGCCTAGAAGGCTGAAAACTTGGGGGAGGTGTGGGTTTTATTATCTACAGTGGTGTGTGTGCCAGCAAGAAGCCTGTTGTATTGTCTGGCCGTCGTGACTCTTCTGTGAAGCTTCATAGCATTCCAGTTTGTAAGAACAGTTTTTGTTATCTGTGTTTGTTTTCAAAGATATAAAATGACTTTGCTTTTTACCAGCGTGTCTGACTACTCTTTTTAGTTGGTGTTGGCGTCTGGGGGAACCCAGACAGAACAGGTTCTAACGGACTTTTAACTATCGTGACATAGTCCTGCCCTGTAATGGAGGTAAAATGGCAAATCGCATAGATTTTGTCTGCAAAGAAAAATGGAAATTGCTGATTGGAAGCCTCAAACTACCCAGACTATAATTTATCAAAATCTTGATGAAGGAAACACCACACAACGTAGAAAAAATATTCTGCACAGATGTGGTAAAAGCAGAGAAGTAATTTCTCTTCACTGCATCCACTGGAGCAGAGGATGAAATGGGTTTTAAAGATGGCTTGGCTCTGTATTCAGTCTAATCCACCCCTTCGAATTCTTCCAATTTCATTCCATATCCTCTACAAGTGACGGAAAGCCTTAGGGATATAGTCAGGAAATGAAAAAAAAATATGATCTTAACATCTTTATTTGGACTCCAGGTTGTGCTAGCGATATTGCTTTAATTATTTTGAACACAGATGGAATAGGACAACTTCATTTCCTAAAATGAAACTGAACTGAACTGAAACTGAAATCTATATGCTTGCATGTAGATAGATAGATAGATAGATAGATAGATAGATAGATAGATAGATAGATAGATAGATAGATAGATAGATAGATAGATAGATACTGAGACCAGTAATCCAGGAAGTTACCGCCACCAGTCAGCTGGAGCTGTGCACGCATCTTCATTTCCACCGGCGGACTGTGTTCCACCCCTGCCCATACCATTTCAGAAAAATGGTTGTCCAATCACTACAGTATTGTAGCACCCACAACTTGTGGAGGCAAGCCATTCTACTGATTGATTGTTCTGATTGTTAGGAAATTTCTCCTTAGTTCTAGGTTCGTTGTCTCCTTGATTGGTATCCATCCATTGCTTCTTGCCCTGTTTTTAGGCCCTTTGGAAAATAGTATATTTATAAATGCAAGCACATACTAAACTAAACCAACTTTCTACACACACACACACACACACACACACACCCTCAAATCTGTTCCTGTAATTCTCTTGTCTTTCCAATGATTCTGTTTTCCATATCCTTTTGAACCTCACGTCAGTTTATGTCAAACCACAGGATTACAGGCCACATACAAACAAAGAAAGATTAACAATATACAGCACAGTCTTTCTTGAGGAATTTGATTTCCTCAACAAAACAGGAGAAAGTGCAGAATGCGGCCGCTAGAGCCATCGTGCGGCTTCCCAGATTCGCCCAAATTTCTACAACATTCCGTGGCCTGCACTGGCTGCCGATCAGTTTCCGGTCACAATTAAAAGTGTTGGTTATGACCTTTAAAGCCCTACATGGCATTGGACCAGAGTACTTCCGGAACCGCCTGCTACCGCACGAATCCCAGCGACTGATAAGGTCCCACAGAGTTGGCCTTCTCCGGGTCCCATCGACTAAACAATGTCGTTTGGCGGGCCCCAGGGGAAGAGCCTTCTCTGTGGCGGCCCTGGCCCTCTGGAATCAACTCCCCCCGGAGATTAGAACTGCCCCCACCCTCCTTGTCTTTCGTAAGCTACTCAAGATCCACCTATATCGCCAGGCATGGGGGAACTGAGACACCTTCCCCAGGCTTTTATATTTTATGTTTGATATGTATGTGTTGTTTAGTTTTAAATGATAGGGTTTTATATGTCTTCTTCTCTTTTAATATTAGATTTGTTCCACTATAACATTGTTTTTATTATTGTTGTGAGCCGCCCCGAGTCTTCGGAGAGGGGAGGCATAAAAATCTAATAAATTATTATTATTATTATTATTATTATTATTATTATTATTATTATTATTATTATTATTAAATCCCTATGGAATCTGGGTGGAATTAAATTGATAGTATTATACAGTGACTGTAGAAATGCAGGCAGTTAATGGGTGCTGTATTTTCCTCTCTTTTTTTAAAAAAAAGGGTGAATCAAAATCAGAACTCAGAATGGTTATTTTTATATTCTGAATGAATTCATCATTTCTGTCCAACAGGTCAAGGACTATAATATAATTATGCAGCCCCTCTTTTTTTACAGCATTTCTCTGAAATTATTCCGAATGAAAACATTCTGAACAAAGCGTTGTTTTCATATGAAGTACCACTTCTCAAAATGTTGCTTCCATAGAAACCATTATTGTTGTGGAATAATTTCCAATACTCTTTAAAATGAATCTGTAGGCCAGCTAACAATCAGGATACTATATCTGTTCAAATGAACGTCACAATGCAATGGGAAGTCCATACACAATCAAATGTTTTATTATTATTTTTTTGGTCTCTCTCATCTTCAATGGAAAAAACTTTCTATGTATTTTGCCTATGGATTTATGCAATTTGCTCTTTCTTTCAACATTTGCATATGTTGTTGCTTCTTAAGCTTTATGTCTTTGATGGCTCCTGATTCAAACACACAGATCTTATTAACCAGATTTTATTAAAGTGTATGTAATCCATGTGAGTTGTTTGTTAATATTTACAGAATACCATTTAAAAAAATCATATCCAGGCTTGCTCGATTATGCTGTATTCCTAGTCATAAATATCTCAGTTTAATATCCCATTATTTATTTTTTCACATCATGCATACAAGTTATTGTTGTGGCACCAATTCTTATGAAATGTTGTCATTGAGATCTATTATTTTGGAAGAAAACACAACAGCTGAAAAAAGTGTCTGTCAAGGTTCCAACCAATTCCCTAATAAAATCAGGAGCCTCAAGCCACTTTGCAAGAAAAATCCAGTTGTTTATTAGGAGCAACATGTCAGCATGACCTAAGCGAAACCAGTTCTGGCTTCACTCAATTCATGCCTTCCCTCGGACCTTGTAGCCACCTCCCCCCAAGGTGTGTCATCAGTCACATTGCCCAACAAAATAATTTTGTGTGTCACAGAAACCACTTCCTCCGGTCATTGTGGATATCTATGGAGATGGCCTTGACTTCGGCCAGCTAGGATGTGTTTTGTTTTGACTGAGGTATGAATTCCTCAATGCAGCTGTGTGGCCTATGGTAACAGGTCAGAAAAATTGCATGAGTTGACACTATCCATTTATGATGGTTAAGTTTCCCTCCAACTTTCACAGCTGCATCCCAAAATCTTTCTCTAGTGTAGCTAAATGCTCAGTTCATAAGAAGGGTCTCTTCACCTTATTGGATAAATTACCATAATCTTCACTGCTGCTCAGTTATTGAAGGTGGAAAAAGTCTAGTTCTCTTGCACCTTGCTCTGGGGTATCTTCTTGATAGCCAAATTAATGTGTTTCCTTCTAGTTCAGGGATAGGCAAAGTTGACATGTAGACTTCAGCTCCCAGAATTCCTGAGCTAGCATGATTGGCTCAGGAATTTTGGGAGCTGAAGTCCACAAGTCATAGAAGATCCAACTTTGCCTACCCCTGTTCTAGTTCATGAGATGTTTCCCAGAATCCTTTGCACTGTCATCATTGCCAAATCCAATACTGCTTCATGAACAAGGCTAATATCTGATACCATCCTTACAAACTTAATATGTGGTAATAAAAGTGAAGGGGTAGACCTCTAACATTGCTTACCACCACCATCACTCTTAATAAGATAAACCACCACCCATCACTCTTACTAAGAGAGAACCTGAGATTTTGAAACCTGACCTGCAAAGATCAGATGTGGGTGCATAGCAAAACTGGTAATAATGGTTTTATTCTCCCTTGATCTTATTTTGATCTTGTAGGAGAAATTATTCACAGCAAATATTTGTCCTTTTCTTCTATTCTACTTAGAATAGTTTTTTTTTAAATAGATAGATAGATAGATAGATATAGATAGATAGATAGATAGATAGATAGATAGAGATAGATAGATAGATATAGATAGAGATAGATAGATAGATAGAGATAGATAGATAGATAGATAGATAGATAGAGATAGATAGATAGATAGAGATAGATAGATAGATAGATTAGATAGATAGATAGATAGATAGATAGATAGAGATAGATAGATAGATAGATAGATAGATAGATAGAGATAGATAGATAGATAGATAGATAGATAGAGATAGATAGATAGATAGATAGATAGAGATAGATAGATTAGATAGAGAGATAGAGAGATAGATAGATAGATAGATAGATAGAGATAGATAGATAGATAGATAGATAGAGATAGATAGATAGAGATAGATAGATAGATAGAGATAGATAGATAGATAGATAGATAGATAGATAGATAGATAGAGATAGATAGAGATAGATAGATAGAGATAGAGATAGAGATAGATAGATAGAGATAGATAGATTAGATAGATAGATCGATAGATAGATAGAGATAGATAGAGATAGATAGATAGATAGATAGATAGATAGAGATAGAGAGAGAGATAGATAGATAGAGATAGATAGATTAGATAGAGAGATAGATAGATAGATAGATAGATAGATAGAGATAGATAGATAGATAGATAGATAGAGATAGATAGATAGATAGATAGATAGATAGATAGATAGATAGATAGATAGATAGATAGATAGATAGATAGGCAGGCAGGCAGGCAGGCAGGCAGGCAGGCGTGTGTGTGTGTGTGTGCGTGGTTCTATGTATGCATACACATACACAAATATACACATAGAGAAATAGAAACAGCTAGAGAGCTAGATGTGTGTATGTGTATGTGTATATAAAATTCTACAGCAATAAAAATCACTCCAAACCTGAAATACATACCAAAATAGTCAGTAAATTCAGAAGTGACTTTTTGATGCCCGAATTGCCATATTTTTCCCATTAGAAAAAAGAAACTGTGAAAAATAGAACTTCTAATGATTTCTCTTTCTAAAAATCAAGGGAAGCAATTTTCATTTTACTCGTGGCATCCTGAATAAAAGATGTTTCTCTTCGCAAACGTGTCAAAAAACCGAAGCTTTCCGTGCATGCATTTGGGTGTCACAGAGAGCAGATTCTATCCAGGTGGTACAGCTTTTACATTTCATGCTACTTTTCACATCCTAATTATCCCAAAACAAGCTTCTCTTTCCTCCTGGAGTGGTAGACGATTTAATCCCAGTGTGCCAATACCCATTATGTACTGGACTGGAGGATAAATGGATTAATGGATAAAGCAGAAGGCTGAGTCCACTGATGAGCTGTATAGAGATGCTTGAGTAATTTACTTGCAAATTTAAGTAGACGCTGATTTGATTCCAAGATTAAGGACTGAATTAGAATGCAAAGAACAGACTGTCAGAAATACATATTTAATCTGGTATTATCATGTGAGTATTAAAAATAAAAACCGGAGAAGCAGATTAAAGAGACTTTCTGAATGATCTCACTTTCTTCAAAAACCCTTGATAATGCTTAAAAAACAGTGTTTAATTATATATTTATATACTTTAAAGCATTACTTGGTTGGAAGCATGTGGAAGAGGCCTTCATCTGCAACAAATAGACCAGTGTTTCCCAACCTTGGCAACTTGAAGATAATTGGACTTCAACTCCCAGAATTTCCCAGCCAGCCAATTCTGGCTGGGGAATTCTGGGAGTTGAAGTCCAGATATCTTCAAGTTGCCAAGGTTGGGAAACACTAAAATAGACAACGGTTAAAATGGTGATGAAGAAATCATTACAAGAACATTTATTTTTTTATCTTAAGAAAGATACCCCCAAAACACAATACACTTATTTACTGTACTAACTTTGTTTGAAAAACATCCATAATATAAAATCATTATACAAGCAGTTCTTAAGAGCAAATTACAGTTTTTCTAAAAAAATATCATGGCAATGTTTTTCTTCATATGGTCATTATTTTTTATTCATTATTGAAATCTTATTAGTGAATATTATCTGTCTGTCTATCTGCTTGCCTGCCTATCTGCCCTGCCTGCCTGCCTGCCTGCCTGCCTGCCTACCTACCTACCTACTACCTCTCAATCTATTGTCTATCTATTGATCTATCAATCTGCCAATGGTTATGACCTATAAAGCCGTTCATGGCACTGGACCAGATTATCTCCGGGACCGCCCTCTGCTGCACGAATCCCAGCGACCAGTTAGGTCCCACAGAGTGGATCTTCTCCGGGTCCCGTCAACTAAACAATGCCACTTGGTGGGACCCAGGGAAAGAGCCTTCTCTGGGGCGGCCCCGGCCCTCTGGAACCAACTCCCCCCAGAGATTAGAATTGCCCCCACCCTCCTTGCCTTTTGTAAGCTACTTAAAACCCACCTCTGCCACCAGGCATGGGGGAACTGAGATACTCTTTCCCCCTAGGCCGTTACAATTTTATGCATGGTATGTCTGTATGTCTGTTTGGGTTTTATTATAATGGGTTTTTAATTGTTTTTAGTATTAGATTATTATTATATGTTGTCTTATTATTGCTGTTAGCCGCCCCGAGTCTTCGGAGAGGGGCGACATACAAATCCAATAAATGAATGAATGAATGAATAAATAAATAAATAAATAAATAAATAATCTATTTAACCTATAAAGCCTTACATGACACAGAGTCGGCCTTCTACAGGTTCCGTCAGCTAGACAATGTCATTTGGCAGGACCTAAGGGAAGATCCTTCTCTGTGGGGGCCCCAGCCTTCTGGAATCAGCTCCCCATGAAGATTCACACTGCCCCCACCCTCCTCGCCTTCTGTAAAAGCTTAAAGACCTATTTATGCTGCCATTAGACCTTAGCCACCTAGCCGATGAGTGTAGTATGTTTTGATGTGTGATTGGAAATGAATGATTTTAAATCTTATTAGTGGGTTTTTTAAAAAGTTTTTTTGGTTATATTAATTGGATTTTTTAAGATATGTATATGATATATTGTTTTTGATGTGTTGTGAGCCACTCCGAGTCCTTGGAGAGGGGTTGCATACAAATCCAATAGAAAGATAGATAGATAGATAGATAGATAGATAGATAGATAGATAGATAGATAGACAGACAGACAGACAGACAGACAGACAGACAGACAGACAGACAGACAGACAGACAGACAGATAGACAGATAGATACATAGATAGATACATAGATACATAGATACATAGATACATAGATAGATACATAGATAGATAGATAGATAGATAGATAGATAGATAGATAGATAGATAGATAGATAGATACATACATACATAGACAGATGATAGACAGACAGATGGATAGATAGATTATATGAAAGATAGATAGATAGATAGATAGATAGATAGATAGATAGATAGATAGAGAGAGAGATAGAGAGAGAGATAGAGAGAGAGATAGAGAGAGAGATAGAGAGATAGAGAGATAGAGAGATAGAGAGATAGAGAGATAGAGAGATAGAGAGATAGAGAGATAGAGAGATAGAGAGATAGAGAGATAGAGAGATAGAGAGATAGAGAGATAGAGAGATAGAGAGATAGAGAGATAGAGAGATAGAGAGATAGAGAGATAGAGAGATAGAGAGATAGAGAGATAGAGAGATAGAGAGATAGAGAGATAGAGAGATAGAGAGATAGAGAGATAGAGAGATAGAGAGATAGAGAGATAGAGAGATAGAGAGATAGAGAGATAGAGAGATAGAGAGATAGAGAGATAGAGAGATAGAGAGATAGAACTTGAATTAAATTTCTGTGAGGAGATTGAGAGTAAAGGTCTCTTAGAATACTATCATTTCATCCTAATTTGAGTAGCTAGCCAATTACAATCAGATCAAATGCAATATATGATTGTAAATGCATTATTTATTAAATATGTCATATGATTAAGAGAAGTGATGTTCATAAATTACACAGGCCACTTTAACTTTAATTGATGTTATCACTCTTTTCAAAAGATTTGGAATGATAAATACAAAGTAATACCTGTCTACTTGGAATATCTATCCAATGGAGGGTAGAGTCGACAATGAAGATGCAGAACACCCAGAATTATTATTTTTTTAAAAAAAAAATTGTTTCATTAAGGGAAACACAATAATACTTATATAAAAGATTGGAAAGTGTGTATGGGCTTTTTATTGAAAATGGGCAAAACTGAACTGATAATTTCTGGATTTGTGGATTAAAAATAGTTGATTATGGAAAGAAGTAAAATCTAAGACTAAAGGGGAAGAAATGGTAAAAATTGCTCATAAGCCTCTGAAGAATATCAGAAATTACTAGTTTAATTTACTTTTTTTTTCTACTTTCATTTTATATATTTCCGTTGTTTAACTTTTAATTATATATTCCTATACAAGCACACATAAATTATACACACAAACGTACATAAACCCAAACTATTCCTTTTAATAATTATTACAACTATTATTTAATTATACTTGTACTATTAAAGAAACAAATTGGCCATCTAAGTATTAATTGATTAGACATGTTCATTGGATTAAACATTGCTCTGCATTGCTTCAAAACAAGAACCAAAATAATTTTGTTTGCAATCTTTTCTTCAATAAAACTACAGTTAGCAAATCTGCCTTATTACATTGTAAATTGCTTTACCTATATTTACAGGCCAATTTTGTTAGCAATGATTAGTGTATTACTTTAATAAAAAGTTCTTTAAAGAACACTTTTGATTGATTTGTCTGTATGCTGAAAAAAGTTTAACTTCCCCTGTGTGTTGTGAAACATTTTTTTTTCAAATCCTGATAATAATGACCAGGAGTGGGTTCTATTTACCTTTGCCACCAGTTCATATCACGATGTTTCGTACATGTTTCGTACATGTGCCCATGCTCCCTTTGCACGCACTTACACATTTACTCATGCAAATCCACTTCCCCACATGCTCAGAAGATGTTTTCAACCAGAGTTGGGCTACTGCTCGGACGTGGGGGGAACGCAGTGGGGTAGCGAAAATGGAGCTCCACCCCAGAGCATCCAATTTGCACTGAAAGATATTGAAACAAAATGCAGGGCAACCTGCATAAGCCACACCCACAATGTGGTAGTAAAATTTTTGGTAGCCGTTCCCTGGTTTCAACCCAAAACATAGCTGAGGAGCTGGTCAGCTGTGCCTCGGGTGAAGAAATAAAGGTCAGTATTAACCCGGGGTCAGGCGGGAGAGCTTTTTTCAAAGCAGAGGATGAGGAGAAACCATCCAAACACCAAAAAAATCACCACAAATTCTGAAAACAAGATGGCGGCATGCACAGTCTAGCATGGACAGAATTGGTTCCGTGACTCCATCTTCACATCACCTGCGGGTCACTAACGGTTTTGGGCAATCTGGTCCAAACCATGAGGAATCCACCCCTAATAATGACTACAAGAAACACTTTAAGAACAATAACTCAGTTTTATAATTTGGGTAGAATAATCATGGATGTTGCTGAGAACCAATAAAGGGTTTTACAAAATAATTTCAGTTAATAATAATAATAATAATAATAATAATAATAATAATTTATTAGATTTGTATGCCCCCCCTCTCCGAAGACTCAGTGTGGCTCACAACCATAATCAAGACAATATAACATTGCAACAAATCTAATATTAAAAGAGAACAATATATAAAACCCCAAAAATTAAAAACCATGCAACACATACATACCAAAAACATAAAATATAAAAGCCTAGGGGAGGTGTCTCAGTCCCCCCATGCCTGGCGATATAGGTTGGTCTTGAGTAATTTACGAAAGACAAGGAGGGTGGGGGCCGTTCTAATCTCTGGGGGGAGTTGATTCCAGAGGGCCGGGGCCGCCACAGAGAAGGCTCTTCCCCTGGAGCCTGCCAAACGACATTGTTTTGTCGACGGGACCCGGAGAAGGCCAACTCTGTGGGACCTTATCGGCCACTGGGATTTGTGTGGTAGAAGGCAGTTCCGGAGGTATTCTGGTCCACTGCCTTGTAGAGCTTTAAAGGTCATTACCAACACTTTGAATTGTGACCAGAAACTGATCGGCAGCCAATGCAAGCCACGGAGTGTTGAAGAAACATGGGCGAATCTTGGAAGCCCCACGATGGCTCTCGCGGCTGTGTTCTGCACGATCTGAAGTTTCCGAACACTTTTCAAAGGTAGCCCCATGTAGAGAGCATTGCAGTAATTGAACCTCGAGGTGATGAGGGCATGAGTGACTGTGAGCAGTGACTCCCTGTCCAAATAGGGCCGCAACTGGTGCACCAGGCGAACCTGGGCAAATGCCCTCCTCACCACAGCCGAATGATGGTGTTCCAATGTTAGCTGTGGATCGAGGAGGATGCCCAAATTGCAAACCCTCTCTGAGGGGGTCAACAGTTCCCCCCCAGGGTAAATCACAAATCTTGCGTTGACAAATCACAAATCTTGCATTGTAATAAAAGAGAAGTTTTGTCTTGTGTCCTGATATTCAGATTACAGCTTTGTATGTTACATATTTTGTTTCTTCTTCCTTCAAATGCAGCATTCTGTTCCAACGCTCGATGCTGAGGTAAAATTCAGTTGACAGTGTAATCATGCAATAACCTCAAGCAGAAAATGAATAAGGTTTACCATTGTGTATGTTAAACAACAACTAGATTATTCTACTTGAAAATATATTTCTTTTGTCCATTTACATACCTAAAAAGTAGGAGATAGCCTAAAAATAATTCTCTTCCTAAAACAATTCCCTGCAAAGCTTTAAAAAAAGCGAACAAAGCCCTTATTTTAAATGTTTCCCCCCCCTGCAAATTGTTCTATTGCATACAAAAAGCAAAATAATTATAAGGGAGGGGAAAATGAATTAAACATCAGGAATGTTGTAAACAACTATTATTCTTTTCCCCCCATCATCAAGAAAAGGCTTTTAAAAAGACTGACAGCCACAGAAATATTTATCATAACCATGGATAAGACAAATGTGAAAAATTGCTATGCTCAATTGTCATGAATTGGGGTGGGGGATTTTACTTTATGTTCTCTGAATTTTTAGTAAAAGAATTATGTGATGGCTTTTGTGAAGATAAATGTGAAATGCTACATTGCCATTTTGATGGGATTAAGCTTGGAACCATTGTTTTGGCTGAATTAAAAATTTCTGCCTGGTGATGCTTGGTTTGTCAAATGCAAATTGATGACAGAAAATATATTTTATAAGGAAGGAAGGGAGGGGAGATTGATTGATTGATTGATTGATTGATTGATTGATTGATTGATTGATTGATTGATTCATTCATTCATTCATTCATTCATTCATTCATTCATTCATTCATTCATTTATTGGATTTGTATGCTACTAATCTCCTAAAGCCAGTCTTGTCAACATGTAAGGTATGTCATCCGCTTATTTTCTGTATCAGCTCACAGAATTGACATGATACTCACATCATATTCTTTTACGCTTTGCATAGGTGAAACGTCAACCATTTTGGCTCCGAATATCATCGCTAAGAGACATTACACAGTATGTGGATATAGGTATTCTCAGGATGCTTTAAAAGGTAATAAAAACCTGCTTGTATTCTCTGCAGTTAATTTTTTGGGTGAGGTGTGTCAGACCTGTTGGGGCCTGGATGGGTGTCAACAAACTCAAACTCAACCCAGACAAGATGGAGTGGCTGTGGGTCTTGCCTCTCAAGGACAATTCCATCTGTCGGTACATTACCCTGGGGGGGGGAGAAACTACTGACCACCTCAGAGAGAGTTCGCAACTTGGGCGTCCTCCTCGATCCACAGCTGACATTGGAACATCATCTTTCGGCTGTGGTGAGGAGGCGTTTGCCCAGGTTCGCCTGGTGCACCAGTTGCGGCCCTATCTGAACAGGGAGTCATTGCTCACAGTCGATCATGCCCTCATCACCTCGAGGTTCGACTACTCCAATGCTCTCTACATGGAGCTACCTTTGAAAAGTGTTTGGAAACTTCAGATTGTGCAGAACGCAGCCGCGAGAGCCATCGTGGGGCTTCCAAGATTCGTCCACGTTTCTTCAACACTCCGTGGCTTGCATTGGCTGCTGATCGGTTTCCGGTCACAATTCAAAGTGTTGGTCATGACCTTTAAAGCCCTACATGGCATTGGACCAGAGTACCTCCGGAACCGCCTGCTACCGCACGAATCCCAGCAACCGATAAGGTCCCACAGAGTTGGTCTTTTCCGGGTCCCGTCGACTAAACAATGTCGTTTGGTGGGCCCCATGGGAAGAGCCTTCTCTGTGGCAGCCCCGGCCCTCTGGAACCAACTCTTTATCGCTTGAAAATCCTAGTTAGGATTTTTCTTGTGATGCTGAGATGAATGGAAGGGTGGCATGCTACACATACCACATTTTCTGGATAAATTTCGAGGACATGCATATGAAAGGAAAAAAATAATGAAGAAAATTTGAATGAAAACTTTTGGAAACAGACAATTTTCCTAGGAAGTTATAAATGTATTCACTTTCATATCATCATAAATAAATTGTGAATTATGGTAAATTTAGATTAATAATCACTCTTATCAATCTCTTTTAAATAACAAGAGCACTTAGACTTATAGACCACTTCACAATGTTTTACAGCCCTCTCTAAGCAGTTTACAAAGTAAGCATATTGCCCCCCAAAATCTGAGTCTTCATATTACTGAACACAGATGGATGGAGTCAACCTTGAACTAGTGGGAAACTTCAGATCGTGCAGAATGCAGCTGCGAGAGCAGTCATGGGCTTTCCCAAATATGCCCATGTTACACCAACACTCCGCAGTCTGCATTGGTTGCCGATCAGTTTCCGGTCACAATTCAAAGTGTTGGTTATGACCTATAAAGCCCTTCATGGCATCGGACCAGAATATCTCCGAGACCGCCTTCTGCTGCACGAATCCCAGCGACCGATTAGGTCCCATAGAGTGGGCCTTCTCCGGGTCCCGTCAACTAAACAATGTCGTTTGGTGGGCCCCAGGGGAAAAGCCTTCTCTGTGGCGGCCCGGACTCTCTGGAACCAGCTCCCCCCAGAGATTAGAACTGCCCCTACCCTCCTTGCCTTTCGTAAACTCCTCAAAACCCACCTTTGTCGTCAGGCATGGGGGAACTGAGATATCTCCCCCAGGCCTATACAATTTATGTATGGTATGTTTTTATGTATGTCTGCTTAATAATGGGGTTTTAAAATATTTTAAATTGTAAATTATTAGATTTGTTATGAACTGTTTTATTGTGTTATGAGCCGCCCTGAGTCTACAGAGAGGGGCGGCATACAAATCTAATAAACAAACAAACAAACAAACAAACAAACAAACAAACTGTTGGCAATCAGCAGTCAGCAGAATTAGCTTGCAATACTGCATCCTAACCATTGCCCCACCATGGGTCTAAAGCAGTGGTTCCTAACCTTTTTTTGGCCATGCCCCACCTAAGCATCTCTAAAAACCTGATGCCCCCCCCTTCCCCGTGATATATAATTCTTACTATTCAAAAAGTGAATTCCTAATCACGTGGAGGAAACCTAAAAGACCATTAATTTGGTTTAAACAAGGTTCCAATTGCCCTCTTCAAAAATCAAATTGCCCACTGTGGGGCGGACACCCTATGTTGGGAACCATGGGTTTAAAGCAGTGGTCCCCAAACTATGGCCCGCGGGCCACATGCGGCCCACTGAGGCCATTTATCTGGCCAGCCAGTGAGTGACAAGAGCACAGGGAAAAGAGAGAGAGAAAGGAAGAAAAGGGAAAGAGAGGGAGGGAAGGAGAAGTGGAGAAGAATGAAGGAAGGAAAGAAGGAGAAATGGAGGGAACAAGGAAGAAAGGAAGGAAGAATGAAATGGAGGGACAGAGGAAGGAAGGACTGGGGTTTTTTTTGGGGGGGGGGGTAATTTTTTTAAATTTTTCTCTCAACCTACATTCAAACAACACAGTGTACCATCTAATTTTCCATGAATAAAATGTGGTATTTTGTTAGTAACTAATATCAATCATCAAAAAAGTTGCAAAAGGTTTTTTTTCTAATTTTGTCATCCAGTTACATTCATTTTCTTTTAATTAAATTCCCTCCTTAATGTTCCTTCAAAAAGTGCAACACCAATTATATTTCTAACTTATTAACCATTATGCCAAAGTGCTTCCTTCTTTCTTTATACATTTTTCATAAGCCAAGAAACCCTTGTATAGCCAATCAGATGTTAACAAAAGAAAATTAAAAACAAAACATAAACATATATGAATTTCAGATCTTCTCCCCCCTCTAAATAGTACGTTCCCATTTTGTTTTTTACTTTAAATAAGGTATGTGCAGTGTGCATAGGGATTTGTTCATAGGTTTTTTTATAGTCCGGCCCTCCAACAGTCTGAGGGACAGTGAACTGGCCGCCTGTGTAAAAAGTTTGGGGACCCCTGGTTTTAAAAAAACCTAATAAAAGATTCTGAAGATCTGAAAGGTATTTTTTATTTTTTATTTTGTTTTCATTTGCCCAGAATACCATTTTAGAGTTATTGTCCAATAATATAGTGCTAAAATGTTATTTTTTTTTAAAAAAATATATAATTGGAAACATTGTTATTTTAACAAAAACATAATATATTTTGTTATCCATCAATCTTTTGTTATGTCTAGTTTTACCTTTAGAAATTAATTCAATTTAATCCTCTTAACTTTAATTGTTTGTTATTTCTTTTTAAACTTTTTTATTATAGTGTAAGCTGCTCAGAATTTTTATATCAGTGAAATGAATGGCAGAAAAAAATAATAAATACATTCTATGACTGTTTTCACAACTGAAAAAAAATAACCTTTACATTCATTCTTAGGCAATGTGCAAGGACTAAAACAATCTTAACAGTTGCAAATTTAGAACTTGTTTTTAATAACTGAACATAATTCCAGTTTACATAAAACTAGCATTTGATGTTCAGTTTTTCATAACATAATTAAAACAATGGCTCGGTTCAAGAATGGATAATTGTAATGACCTTCACTTTGAACTGATAAACAATTCCATGTTCAGTAGACCTGAAGGGCTTCAGGTGTATACATGAATATTTCTCCAATTAAAATAGTCACTTATTCTCTTTTGTCTTGAAATATCAACAAATCTGAAGTTCTATTCAGTTCCCATCCATTTATCGTTCTTCTTTTCGCTCCTGAATTGACATTTGAATGGAAGGTTTTGCTTCTGAACTACAATAGACTACACGGCCATAATTTCTTTTTTGTCAATTTCTACTGGAAATGTTATTATCTTCTTTTCTTTAACTACACAGCCTTTTGCCATCAGAAACAAAGAAGAAAAATCAGCATATTGTTACCAAAACATATCTGCATTCTAAGATAGAAAGGTGGGTGGAAAAAAGTCAAAACAATCAAACTATCACAAAGGATAAAATTTGAAAAGGAAAGGCAATAATTTTAAAAAGATTTAAAGCAATTATAGTGAATTCAATAGGATACCCAAGAAAGATAGCACAGCCTAATTGAAAAGTGCACAATTTAATGTTAAAAGGCTGCATAGGCCCTTGGATTACAACTCCAGAGTCCTTTAAAACGTCTTAGTAATTTTTGATAAAATGGAGTGGGAAAAAGTTATGAGCAACTTACCATTTTAATGTGCTTACGCTTGTCTCAGCATCACTTCCACAGATAATATGTATCATTTTTGAATGCACATTGCACATTTTCATATATACTTACTGAATTCCAATCTGCTTGCACAACATTTGGAGAAGTCTCTAAAGTCTTAAACATTCTGCTTAGCCTTTTAAGTTTGGAAACTGCAAATTGCGAACCAAATGAATTGCTTCCTGTAGTTAGTATCAATATACAGTGGTACCTCATCTTACGAACGCCTCTTCTAATGAACTTTTCAAGATACGAACCCGGTGTTTAAGATTTTTTTGCCTCTTCTTCTGAACTATTTTCACCTTACGAACCCAAGCAGCTGCTGCTGGGATGAAGGGGTTTCTTTTCCCCCCCTTTTTTGAAGAAAGAAAATGGAGGGGCTGCTTGGAGTAGGAAACATTTTGCAGAGAACAACGTGCTTGCAAAGGAACTGAAATGGTGTCTTTTTAAGAAAGAAAAGGGAGGAGGGAGGGGCAGCTTGGGGGAGGAAAATTTTTGCAGAGAACAATGTGCTTGCAAAGGAACTGAAAGGGTGTCTTTTTAAGAAAGAAAAGGGAGGAGGGAGGGGCAGCTTGGGGGAGGAAAATTTTTGCAGAGAACAACGTGCTTGCAAAGGAACTGAAATGGTGTCTTTTGAAGGAAGAAAAGGGAGGAGGGAGGGGCAGCTTGGGGGAGGAAAAATTTTGCAGAGAACAACGTGCTTGCAAAGGAACTGAAAGGGTGTCTTTTGAAGAAAGAAAAGGGAGGGGCGCCCCCCTTGCCTTTCTTCCTTTCCACTCACCCTTTAGCCTAGCCTTGCTTCTTCCACCCGCCCCCTTTAGCTGCTCCTCCCTGCCCTCTGTTCACCTCCCTTCTAAAGTTTGGGATTTTCCTGAAGGATTTGCACGCATTATTTGCTTTTACATTGATTCCTATGGGAAACATTGTTTCATCTTATGAACTTTTCACCTTACGAACCTCCTCCTGGAACCAATTAAGTTCGTATGATGAGGTACTACTGTATTAACCAGGGAAGCAAGAAATTCAAGTAACCAATTTGTCCAATCTTATTTTGGCTTTTTTAAATTACTCCCACAGACTTATGCTTTAGTCAACCTATACACCAAAGCAGCTGAGGCTAGGACAAGAAGCAATGGGTGGAAACTAATCAAGGAGAGAAGCAACTCAAAACTAAGAAGAAATTTCTTGACAGTTAGAAAAAATAATCAGGGGAAAAACTTGCTTCCAGAAGTTGTAAATGCTCTGAGACTGGAAGTTTTTAAGAGGAGATTGGATTCATTACTAAAATGTATAACCATCTACTAAATTGCGAAAATATAGAAGAAATAGTCAAACACAATATGATAGCGTGGATGACTAATTTTGGCTATACTATCCAATTGGAAGACTACGAAAAATTATGGAAAGTAAATTATAAAATGACACTATCTATACCCTACAAAGAAAATCTATATAAAATGTTTTTCCAATGGCACTACGCTCCAGCACGTTTAGCTAAAATAAATGTGAATATAAGTAACAAATGCTGGAAGTGCAAAAAAGGGGTAGGAACATATTATCATATTTGGTGGCTATGTTCGGAAGCAAGAAAATTTTGGATCAAAATTCAGACCTGGCTAGAAGAAATATTGGATTACAAATTAGAGACAAAACCAGAAATGTATTAGGAATAATTAGAGGCCAACACAGTAAAGAAAATTATTATTTCATAAATCATATACTTACATCGGCAAGATTGGCATTCGCACAAGTCTGGAAGCAAGAAAAGACTCCAAATGAAGAGATGGTGATTAAAAAAATGTTAGATTGCGCCAAATTAAGTAAATTAACGTATGAAATACAAAATCAACAAAATAAGGACTACTACAGAGTGCGGGAGAAATTGTACAACTGGATTGGGGGGGGGAGGGAAAGTAGCAGTAAAGGAATATAATGTATAGTAAATAGAATTGTAAAAGATTAATCTTTATGCATATAGGATAATGTAAATGTTTAATGTTGTTTGTATGTTGCTTATATGTTGGTTTGTTATATAAACTTTAAATATATCAAAAAAAGGGGGGAAAAGAATGTGAAAAAAAAAACCTAAGAAGAAATTTCTTGACAGTTAGAAAAATTAATCAGGGGAATAACTTGCCTCCAGAAGTTTTAATGCTCCGACACTGGAGGTTTTAAAGAGGAGATTGGATAACCATTTGTCTGAAGTGGTATAGGGTTTCCTGCCTAAGAAGGGGGTTGGACTAGATGATCTCCAAGGTCCCTTCCAACTCTGTTATTTTATATTCTAACAGCTTCTGTCAACGCAAATGCAGAGATCTTAAACTAGAACTATATTTTCTAGTTTTATGTAACAGCTCTCTGCAGCTGTTTCACAATCAGGGAAAACAACGTTTTGATTTTGTAGAACCAACTGTCCAACCTCTTATTCCATTATCTATAATTCTAATTTAAAAACATTAATAAGAATGCATTCGAATTATTTTTGGCATCCTTATAACAGTTGCTAATTGATTCACTCCTCCTCTCCTTGTCACAGTTAATATTCACTGGTAGCATGTTTCAATTTAAATTGTCACAATATTGCCAGCAGTTAGCAATCCAGTGAGTGTTCAATCGAAGGTGTTAGCGCAGATGTTTTCAATTGTTACTCCAGCTGCAATATTGTGGCAAAGATAAATAATTTTAACTTGAGTATGACTTTTCAAATTATCTCTTGAACACCAAAGGGAAATCATTAGTCTGTAGTCATCATAAAGGCCTTTTATAAATAAATATAGCTAAAATGAAACTGAGATGCATTTTGGTCAGGAAAAATATTGCATGTATCTTTACCGATCATTAAAAAAAACCTCTTCAAAGTATTACATCACACCTTCAACAGAAGCATATGTAATTAAAATTAATTGAGTCTCATATGCATAAATGTAGGCTTATTCCAATTTTTAAAAAATGCATGTCCAGTTAGAATAAATTTGCACTGAATTTGATGGAATATTAGGTAATGAGTATATGAATTTGCTTGTAGTAGTAGCTATAGTAATAGTAATTCAGTTTGTCTCTTATAGAAATTGGTAAAAACATGGCTATTGTTCACAATTGGAGAAGATATTGAATAGCTGGCAACTTTATGCGTCTAGTAGAAGTGGTCATACTTAATTATGAATTAGAAAATTTCATCCCATTTCCACAAAAGGGGAAACATCACAAAATATCACTTTTCTAGATAAGTAATGGGTGTTCAAGATTTTTTTGCCTCTTTTCCATGTACAAACCCGAGCCTCCGAAACTGTAACTGGAAAAGGCAGGGAGAAGCCTCTGTGGGGCCTTTCTAGGAATCTCCTGGGAGGAAACAAGGCCGGAAAAGATGGGGAGAAGCCTCTGTGGGGCCTTTCTGGGAATCTCCTGGGAGGAAACAGGCCCTAAAAAGGCAGGGAGAAGCCTCTGTGGGGCCTCTCTAGGAATCTCCTCCGAGGAAACAGGGCTTCCACTCTCCCTGTGGTTTCCCCAGTTGCACACATTATTTGCTTTTACATTGATTGCTATGGGAAAAATTGCTTCTTCTTACAAACTTTTCTACTTTAGAACCTGGTCACAGAACAAATTAAGTTATTTACCTACAACCAGCTTACAAAACTTCAGAATCCAAATCAACTGCACAGCCAACCGGAAACAGCACTGACCCTCAACCAACCCATGCAACCCTCCCACCAGCAGTTCATCTCCCAATGATTCCGACTTGATGTTACCTACCTAGACCAACCTAAGAGCTTTGATTGTGATAACTCACATCCAAGGCTCTTATGAACAGAAGAACACTGATACCAAAACCCTGTAAACTCTGCTGAAGATGTTACCTTACATGTAACCAACCCACACATCAGAGGATGAACCTTCAACCTCAGAAAGATATCTCACGGAAGTGAGCAAATATATTATCAACTCTATACTGCACTGCCTCTACCACAAATCTCAACAACATCCATCATACCACATGACATCATTATAGTACACAAATCCAAAACTTCTTCAGTAAATCAAAAGACTCAAGAGCCCAATAAGACTAGAAGGGCACTTTGCTATGGGAAAAATTGCTTCTTCTTACAAACTTTTCTACTTTAGAACCTGGTCACAGAACAAATTAAGTTATTTACCTACAACCAGCTTACAAAACTTCAGAATCCAAATCAACTGCACAGCCAACCGGAAACAGCACTGACCCTCAACCAACCCATGCAACCCTCCCACCAGCAGTTCATCTCCCAATGATTCCGACTTGATGTTACCTACCTAGACCAACCTAAGAGCTTTGATTGTGATAACTCACATCCAAGGCTCTTATGAACAGAAGAACACTGATACCAAAACCCTGTAAACTCTGCTGAAGATGTTACCTTACATGTAACCAACCCACACATCAGAGGATGAACCTTCAACCTCAGAAAGATATCTCACGGAAGTGAGCAAATATATTATCAACTCTATACTGCACTGCCTCTACCACAAATCTCAACAACATCCATCATACCACATGACATCATTATAGTACACAAATCCAAAACTTCTTCAGTAAATCAAAAGACTCAAGAGCCCAATAAGACTAGAAGGGCACATCCAGTTAGCAGTCAGAAGATACAATAAAAAAATCACAATAGTAGGATATTCTCCATAGTTTCAGCTAGAAAATTGTGAATATCCTAACAAAATTAAATCAAAAAACACTAGAGAACTTCTAGTAACTTATCACTCAGACAAATCAACCATCAACAAACACCCAGAGATAGACAACATTTACACAATATGCAAAAGTGAAAGTTTAAAATGCTGGAAAGGAAACAAAAAGATCAAAACACCTCCTTTCCAGTAATCAACATCTAGATAAACAGGGATTGACACTGGAAGCAATATCAGCAAAACAATACCCTAATCAAGAAATTACCAACTCAGGCAAACAATCAATTAGTAAACAACATCCGAATCAAGTAACTTCCAAGAAGGAAACAACACCCTAACCAGTAATGACAGGGCAATTTATTCTATATATACAAAGAGTAAACAACACTCTTTTCTAGCATTAAAGATTTTACCTAGGCAAGTAATAAAAACACCGATCAGGTTTAGAGAACACCAAGGACTACACAATTCAATTCAACCCTGAGATGCATATATTCTTTTATTGATACAACATTTGGGGGGCTGCCCCTGAGAGTTGTAAAAGTTGGTCGTATTGTTATAATAAATCTAAAACATATTAATCATAGTTGGATGTTTACATGTTTTCCAGTGATGGGATTCTTTTTTTTATTTTACTATTGGTTTAGTGGACATGGCTTGGTTGACATGACATAGCTTGGTGAGCATGGTAGAGGAAGGATAGTGTAAAATCTCCATTTCTTCCCCACTCCAAGGGAAGGTTACTGCAAAATTCCCACAGAGTGGGTCTTCTCCGGGTCCCGTCAACTAAACAGTGCCGCTTGGCGGGACCCAGGGGAAGAGCCTTCTCTGTGGCGGTCCCAGCCCTCTGGAACCAACTCCCCCCAGAAATTAGAATTGCCCCCACCCTCCTTGCCTTTCGTAAGCTGCTTAAAACCCACCTCTGCCACCAGGCATGGGGGAATTGAGATACTCTTTCCCCCTAGGCCTTTACAATTTTATGCATGGTATGTCTGTCTGTATGTTTGGTTTTTATATTAATGGGTTTTTAATCGTTTTTAGTATTGGATTATTATTGTACGCTGTCTTATTATTGCTGTTAGCCACCCCGAGTCTTCGGAGAGGGGCGGCATACAAATCCATTAAATAAATGAATGAATGAATGAATGAATGAATGAATGAATGAATGAATGAATGAATAAATAAATAAATAAATAAATAAATAAATAAATAAATAAATAAATAAACAAACAAACAAACAAACAAACAAACAAACAAACAAATAAATAAATAAATAAATAAATAAATAAATAAATAAATAAATAAATAAATAAATAAATAAATAAATAAATACATACATAAATTTCTTCCTGATCAGCTAGAAGGCAGAGAAGAGATGGGGCAGAGCCAGTCAGAGGTGGTATTTATTGATTCCTTGAACTAGTTAAAAGTTCTGCTACCAGTTCTCCAGAACTGGTCAGAACCTGCTGAACACCACCTCTGATGCCTTCCTTATATTTATTTGCTCAAATGACCTTCAAATGTTTTGCAAGTTTCCATCACAGCATTTGATATTGTCTCTACTTGGGCGATGCCTACCAGTTTGTTTCCCACTATCTATATGTAATTTAACATTTTTACTTTAAATCAGATTGTAGTTTTATTTGGGTTTTAAATGTAAATGTTTAGGAAATCAAATTGCTTACATTCTTTGTTTGAAAATAAAAGCTTATCCAGCTTGTTGAAGCATAATTAATGCAATAAGTTACATGCAAATCAATGGGACATTCTCTGTGTTTATACAATTATAATATTTTGACACCCATGTTTATTATGTGTGATATTATATGTAACGAGAACCCAGATTGTTGGGGACAATATGCTGATTCTGTAAACTGCTTAGAGAGGGCTATAAAAGCACTATGAAGCGGTATATAAGTCTAAATGCTATTACTATGTTTAGTGTCCTTCAGATCCATCTGCATGTAGTCTCAGACTGATGTAGGCATTTAGTTCTGGAAAGATTTATGCAGCTCAATTATTGCAACATCTGAAAGTGAAGAAATTATGACATTAAAAATGAAAAAAAAAACCCAAACCCACTGAAATTTGAGTATTGCAGCAACATGTAATAACAAAAGAAAATAAACATAGGATGTATTAAATCTTGTTGCAAAAGTCAAAACCAGACGCACACACAGATGACTGTAAGTACAGGCAACCAAGAATTCAGCTTCCTCTACCTTTTTTTTTCATTGAAACTCCCTGTCAAGTTGCTTTCAGTCCTATGGAGAAACAGTGTTCTCTGTTAATTTTGTTAATTATTCATTCAGAATTCTTTGGAATTTCAAATTATTTGTAGACAGGGGTGGGCTACTGCCCAGATTTGGGGAGGGGGGGGGGGGTGTCACAGTGGGGTAGCAAAAATGGAGCTTCACCCCAGAGCACCCAATTTGCATTAAAAGATGTTGAAAGAAAATGCATAAACCATGCCCACAGTGTGGTAATAAAAATTTTGGCAGCCCTTCACTGTTTTATAGCTATATATATTTAGTAAGCATTGATTGTGGTTTAGAAAAAATTCCTTGGAACCCCGAACTTAAGCTTAGTGGAGTATAAGCACCTATCTGCTTTGAAGGATTAACCTTCTTTAACGAAAAACAGTTGAGAAAAAAATCAAGTTAAGCAGTGCAGACTGAGAAATGAGTTAAACAGCTTTTTCTGTCACCTGTACCATGGATAACACTTGCATTAACTGTTCTGTGTGAGCTAATGAGGTTTTTATACCTATGCTTTTCTTAGTAAATGATATAAAAAGCAGCTAGAGCCTCACCACTGAAAATAGTGGAAGCAAAAAAATGTAGACATCCTTACATGCACTGCTTCATTATTTGGGTTTATTTGTCACAAAGACAGAAAAGAGAAAGAGAAAGAATAAGAGAAAGAGAAAGAGAGAGAGAGAATGAAAGTGTGTGAGAGAGAATAAGAGAGAGAATAAGAGAGAGAATAAGAGAGAGAGAATAAAAGAATAAGAGTTAGAGAGGTTAAGAGAGAGATAAGAGTGAGAAAGAATTAGAAAGTGAGAAAATAAGAGAGAGAATGAATGGAAATAAGAGAATAGGAGAAAGAGAGAATAAGAAAGAGAGAATAAAAGAATAAGAGAGCGAGAGATGACAGAGAGAGAATAAGAGGGATAGAATGAGAGAATGACAGAAAGAATGAGTGAAAATAAGAGAGATTAAGAAAGAGTAGTAGATCCTTGGAACAAACTTCCAGCAGACGTGGTTGGTAAATCCACAGTAACTGAATTTAAACATGCCTGGGATAAACATATATCCATTGTAAGATAAAATACAGGAAATAGTATAAGGGCAGACTAGATGGACCATGAGGTCTTTTTCTGCTGTCAGTCTTCTATGTTTCTATGTTTCTAAGTCATATTTTCTGCAATCAAGATTAGAACGATGCAAATTAATTTTGTTCTAGCTTCCCATGGCTTTACTTTTCCAGCATTAACTGGTTTGACCCTTGACAAAGTCATAGTTACTTCAGTGGAGGCTTTAAGGATCATATCTCCAAACAGATAGAACCTGGGCTTTCCTCCTTTATTGTGGCTCAAAAAAACAAAACATCATTTTCTGCTCCATTCTCAGATATTTTTAAAACATTTCACATATTTCACAGAGGAGACATTTCACCTTGACCTGAATATCTAAATTATTTATAAGAATGATGACTGACAAATGCATCAAGATCCTTTATGAAAAATCACACCTGCTATATGTTCCAATAAAGGCAATGTATCAGTTTTATGTTTATTATTTATATAATAAACAAAGGACAGAAGCTAATACTAATTGTTAGATATCTTAATGGTTCCTGTGAGTAGGAGGTTATCATTTTTATCCTAGGCTGATCAGGGGTGTCCAGTAATGGGCAGCCAAAATTTTTACTGCCACACTGTGGGTGTGGCTTATTTTGTGGGTGTGGCTTGATGGCCATGTGACTGGGTAGGAGTGGCTTGCCAGCCATGTGACCAGGTGGGAGTGGCTTGAACGGTCATCATCGTTCAAGTGAACTGTTAAGTCCTCGACTTACAACCTTACCAGTGTCACTCTCTGGGGTGACAATTTGCTTCACATTTCCCGTGCTCTTCTTCCTGGGTCACCCCACTACCTCAGGCTGGATAGCTAGGCGAATGGGTGCCAATCAGCTGTTGAGAAAAGAGGGGGGAGGAAATGGGCCCCCTGCATCTCCTGCTGGTGCTGTTCTCCCTGCCGCTTTCCGAGGAGGAGGGTGGGAGGGTGGGATGGTCAGCAGGAGCTGGGCACACAGTTTTATTTATGTTGTGAGCCGCTCCGAGTCCTAGGAGAGAGATGGCATACAAATCCAATAGATAGATAGATAGATAGATAGATAGATAGATAGATAGATAGATAGATAGATAGACAGACAGACAGACAGACAGACAGACAGACAGACAGACAGACAGACAGACAAATAAATAAATAAATAAATAAATTTTCACTGGTGGAACTGCATTCCACCCAATCCTGCCTGCTGCCCACCCCACGGGGTGTCCAACTTGATTTAATTGAAGACCGCATCAGAGTTATGTTTGACTTTGTGGTCCAGGGTGGGAGAGGCCAGGATGGGCATGGCTAGCTCACCATCATTCATGTCAAGGCCCATGACCACCTGCAACACATTACAAGTGAAAATGTAGCTCAGGAGCCCATATTTTGATGGCAGTGTGCTCAGGCCACCACAAGCGCCCCCAATACGAGTGATGGTGAGCTAGCCATCTCCACCCTGGACCCCCAGTGTCAAACAAAATCATGATGTGGCCCTTAATGAAATCAAGTTGGACACCCCTGGCATTGCTTTGAGTCCCAGTGAGGGGAGCCTCAGGAGAATCCCCGTACTTCCTCTGACAATGGAAGTCCGGAAGTAGGGTTCCCCAGCAAGGGGAGCCTCAGGGAAATCCCCACACTTTGGCTGGCAACGAACAAGTCCGGAGGCAGAGATTCCCAGTGGCGCAAGGCAAAAGGGGTGACTTTGGGAATGGGGTTACACGCATTATTTGCTTTTACATTGATTCCTAGGGGGGAAATTGCTTCGTCTTATGAACTTTTCATGTTACGAATCTGGTCACGAAATGAATTAAGTTCCTAAGACGAGGTATCACTGTATTGCCATCACAACCTTATTGTTTCTAAATTCTTTTTGCATACATATATAGTTTATATTTTGAGGTGTCTCACTGCATTAGAGAGGATATTTCTCCTAGATGTTTATCTCACTTCCCATGTTCCTGGCTTTTCCACCTGGACATTTGTTTCTTATCCAGATCTGAGTTCAAGCTGTTTGCCTCATTTCCATGGTGGAGCCTTTGGAGTCTGCTGACGTCAGTATTGTTTTCAGATGAGTGATGTCTGCAGTTACAGCAGTGCAGGTGTCCCAAACATCTGTTTCAATTGCTTATTTTTCCATGCAAAGCTTTTGGCATCTGCACACTAATTACCGGCTTAACATCTTGGCTGACTTTTTTTTCTGTGTGTGCAAATAAAAGGCCTTTGTTTTCACCAGGACTGGAAGGTTTAATCACTTTAATGGGTAGATCAATTGATTGATGGAGAGCACCTTATGTTCTAAGGTCAAAATTTTTCCATCAAATTATAAATAGAATAGAGTAGAGTAGAATAGAATAGAATAGAATAGAATAGAATAACAGAGTTGGAAGGGTCCTTGGAGGTCTTCTAATCTACCCCCTGATTAGGCAGGAAACCCTACTCCATTTCAGACAAATGTTTATCCTTATCCAACATCTTCTTAAAAACTTCCAGTGTTGGAGCATCCACAATTTCTAGACCTGTTCCACTGATTAATTAATTGTTCTAGCTTTCAGGAGAGCTGGGGTGGCGCAGCAGGTAGAGAGCTGTACTGCAGGCCACTGAAGCTGACTGTAGATCTGAAGGTCAGCGGTTCAAATCTCATCACCAGCTCAAGGTTGACTCAGCCTTCCATCCTTCCGAGGTGGGTAAAATGAGGACCCGGATTGTGGGGGCAATAGCTTAGCTCTGTTAAAAAGTGCTATTGCTAACATGTTGTAAGCCGCCCTGAGTCTAGGGAGAAGGGCGGCATAAAAATCAATCAAACAAACAAACAAACAAATAAACAAACAAACAAACAAACAAACAAACAAATAATAAATTTTCCTTAGTTCTAACTTGCTTCTTTCCTTGATTAGTTTCCAAACTTTTCTCTTATTGCTATTATTATTGTTATAACTTATTATTATTTTTTACTGCAATTATTATTATTATTACCTTGTGTTAGGAGTAGTACTGACCTGACATAATATTCCAATGCAGGAAGAAGGATTATAATTAATGTAATGATTTTAACAAGTAAAGAATGCGGAGTCACAGTGAACCTACAGAATGTGCTACAACCTGATTGATGGATAAATGTATAAAATGTAATGAACTTTTGCATAGCTGTGGCTTGTTGTGGGTGGTTTGTTGTAGGTGACTTGTTGTGAATTGTGGGTGGCTTGTTGTCTATATTGTACTAGTAAGATAGTTATAGGGATAGAATAGTTTTTGCTACCAAGAAGTAAAATATTTTCTCAAGAACTCCTTCTATATTGTATTTATTCAAGACTTCAATCTTGGTCTATGGCTGACTGGTTGGGCTGTACATCTTTTGCAAAGTGCTACTCTAACACCTTGTTGTTTGACTGAGAGATTATGCACCGGAGAAAAAAAATTATTGCGTGTCTAATCATTATTATCATTGTGGTTAGCTCTGGCCCAGCTCCTGCCCCAAGGACTGTGGATGTGGGGGAGACATCCACATGCTGCAGGCCTGTTTTGCTCCCGGTGGAATCTGCTGATGAAGGCTCCTCTGACCAAGAAGACATGAGTGACAGGGAGGAGGAGAGTGGGGCAGACAGCTCAGAAGGAGATCAATTATCTAGCTCCTCCTTGGATTCAGAACAAGAGTTAATGATACAGCCACGCATGCGGAGAGCGATGCATAGGCAACAACAACTGAGAGATTATTATCAAAGAAAATGAGGCCACCTGTGGTTGGGGGGGGGGCTGTGGTAATTAGTGAGACTGCTATAAATAGCAGCCTGTGGGTTTGGCCATTATGGAGGATTATCTGATCGTTGTGTTTCGTGACTGCTTTACTGACTTTGACCTTTGGTGTGCTGATTTTTCCCCGCTTTGAAACTAACCCAGAGCAAAGTGTGTTTCACTTTGTGAAAGAAGAAGGACTGTGAATTGCCTCACAGCTGCAAGCTAAGTATCACAGAACTGATAAGGGACTTGTACAAATTACCAGTTTGTTTGGAGACGAGTGCTCTTTGCTATACCAAAAGAGGGCTTAGTTTAAGTGAATTTTCATTATAAAGAATATTGTTTTGAATTTTCAAACGTGCGTGTGTCTGAAATTTGTACCTGTGAATTTTTGGGAGAAGTCTACCAGAGAGCCCGACAGAAGAATTATTATTATTTATTAAATTTGTATGCTGCCCCTCTACATAGACTTACACTTGGCCAATAAAAGTATTCTATTCAGTTGTTCATAATGTTCAAAAACTATCAATATCCACAGTTCTACAAGTTAATAATTATTGTGATTTTTAATTTCTCAGGTTGCAATTATCTGTCTTTTTTCAATAATCATAGATGCTTTCAAGCAGCAACTGGAGCATTTAAAAGTGCTGATAAGTCACTCCTACAGGAATTAAAAATGCTTCCAGTTAGCAATTTCACCTTTGAGAAGCTTTGTTAAGAAATTGAAGTAACATGAAAATATTGAAATCAAGGAAGATTTGAAGGACCATGACAAATCTCTGACAGAACTGTGTCAAAGCTAGTCAAAATTTCAAAGCAGTTCCAGCACATCACCGTAGATTACTGCTGGCGGAAAAAAAGTTGACATTGAAGGAGTTTTCCGAATACCAAAGAATAGCGTTTCTTATAGAACAATGATTTATACGGGAGAATTATTAGAAGAAACCCTATTCTTTCACCTCATAATCATCTGATCTATGCCAAAGAAAATTGTGACAGGAGGATGAAAGTGTTTGGAATGATGAAGCAATATTTGGACTGATGCCCCATGAAATACATTTGGAGAGAGATTAAAAAATAGAACATTTAAATAAAAAACCCACCTAAACAAAAATTAAGCATGCATTACTTATATTATTCTATTTGTGGCAGTTTGTGGCCACATTCTGCAGGTGGAACAAGGAATGGATTCTGCTAAATACCATCATTCATTCACTCGATCACTCGATCACTCAATCACTCAATCAATCAGTGAATAATATCCTGAAGCTAATGTCCCCTCAGTTAGTGAAAAAAAAAAAGCTGAAAAGTGTGTGAATGTGATATAATATGATATGATATATGATAGGAAATTTACCTCCATATAAGAACATCCAAAGGGATGTGGTTGCTCAGTGGCTAAGAGGCTGAGCTTGTCAATCAGAAGGTTGACAGTTCAGTGATTCGAATCCCGAGCATCGTATAATGGAGTGAGCTCAGATTACTTCTCCCAGCTTCTGCCAACCTAGCAGTTTGAAAGCACATTAAAAAATGCAAGTAGAAAAATAAGAACCACTTTGGTGAGAAGATAACAGCATTATGTGGTCTTCGGAGTTTAGTCATGCCGGCTACATGACCACGGAGTCATCTTTGGACAGTGCTGGCCTGCCTGCCTGCCTGCCTGCCTGCCTGCCTGCCTGCCTGCCTGCCTGCCTGTCTCCCTCCCTCCCTCCCTCCCTCCCTCCCTACCCACCCACCCACCCACCCACCCACTTAACGAATAAAGTTCCAAGAGAAAAGACAGATTTGCCAAAACTTCCTATAACTCTCTGACTGTTCCATCATGGTAGGTGTAGATATATAGAAAGTTTTATTTAAATGTAAGACGAAATACCTTCTAATTCATGGTGCCATTGATTTCTAGCAAAACTGGGAAAGAGTTTGGCTGCTTTCCAGAAAGGAGACTAATTTGTCTAGTTTATTTCTTTTGGCTTGAGCCTTTTCTACCTCTCGCAATGTAGTAAAATGTAGTAAGCCAATCTCCTTTCTTTTGGAAACTTCAGACAAATTTAGATGCACAAGCTCTGAAAATAGCTGTTTCAAAGATTTGCACCCAGAACAACCAAGATCCCATTTGTATCTCTGGCTTCATCATTCTTTAGAAAATATTGTGACAGTAAGGCAGCATCAAGCACTTGGATGAGAGACATTCACACATATTGGCAGTTCAGGGAAAATGGTGCTATAGGAATTTAAAAGAAACTCTTCATAAATTCCTCCAGGATCAAACAGGCAGGAAACACCAAAACTTGTTTGTTCGAAGGATAGAAGACATTGTTATAATAAATGAAGTCTGCTGTTATCCATAAAAGAAACAAGTTCTAAATTTATAATGCTTTTCACAGTTATAGGTCTTGTCAATAGCACATATTTATTGCTATTTATTTATTTATTTATTTATTTATTTATTTATTTATTTATTTATTTATTCATTAATTCACTCACTCACTCACTCATTCATTCATTCATTCACTCACTCACTCACTCACTCACTTATTCATTCATTCACTCACTCACTCACTCACTTATTCATTCATTCATTCATTCATTCACTCACTCACTTATTCATTCATTCACTCACTCACTCACTCATTCATTCATTCATTCATTCATTCACTCACTCACTCACTCATTCATTCATTCATTCATTCATTCACTCACTCACTCACTCATTATTTATTTATTTATTCATTCATTCATTCATTCAATTGTTGCAGCCTAACTAAAGGTTTGACTATTAATTTTTGAAATAGGTATCTGAACATTAATATCAGAAAGGAATATGAACCAAATATATTTATAGATTGGGTTTGTTTTTACTTACTTGGTCTAGGCATGTTCAGAAAGCACTGGGGAAATATTGTTTATTTAGAGTCACCCTATCTCAGTGATGGAGAAACTATGGCTCATCTGCCACTGGTGGCACAGGGAGCCATATCAGAGGATCCATGAGGAACTGTCCTATATCAGCTCGAATACGTATACGCAAGGGTGGGCTGCTACCCGGATGGGGGGGACGCAGTAGGGTAGCAAAAATGGAGGTCCACCCAAGAGCACCCAATTTGCACTGAAAGAAAATGCAGGGAGTCCTGCATAAACCACGCCCACAGTGTGGTAGTAAAAAATTTGGTAGCCATTCATTGCGTATGCATGTGCTAGGCAGCTGATTTGCAAAGCTTCTCTGAAGCCTCTGGAATGCGAAAAACAGCACAATGGGTGTTGTGGTTAGCTCTGGCCCCGCTCCTGCCCCAAGGACTGTGGATGTGGGGGAGACATTCACATGCTGCAGGCCTGTTTTGCTCCCTGTGGAATCTGCTGATGGAAGCTCCTCTGACCAAGAAGACATGAGTGACAGGGAGGAGGAGAGTGTGGCAGACAGCTAAGAAGGAGATCAATTATCTAGCTCCTCCTTGGATTCGGAACAAGAGTTAATGATACAGCCACACATGCGGAAAGCGATGCATAGGCAGCAACAACTGAGAGATCATTATCAAAGAAAATGAGGCCACCTGTGGTTGGGTGGGGCTGTGGTAATTAGTAAGGCTGCTATAAATAGCAGCGTGTGGGTTTGGCCATTGTGGAGGATTATCTGATCATTGTGTTTCGTGCCTGCTTTGCTGACTTCAACCTTGGTGTGTTGCTTTTTCCCCGCTTTGAAACTAAACCAGGGCAAAGTGTGTTTCACTTTGTGAAAAAAGAAGGACTGTGAATTGCCTCACAGCTGCAAGCTAACTATCTCAGAACTGATAAGGGACTTGTACAAATTACCAGTTTGTTTGTAGACGAGTGCTCTTTGCTATACAAAAAGAGGGCTTAGTATAAGTGAATTTTCGTTATAAAGAACATTGTTTTGAATTTTCAAATGTGTGTGTGTCTGAAATTTGTATCTGACTTTTCGGGAGGATTCTACCAGAGAGCTCAACAGAACAATGGGGAAATTGGAAGTCAGTTTTTTTGAACTTCTGGTTTGCCCGTTGGGCCATTTTTTTTCACTGTCTGAGGCTTCAACAAGGCCTGTGTACATTTGTGGGAGCAGAGGGATTGTGCACATGTGCTTGGGAACTGTAGGGGGTGTACATGTGGGTGGGGGAGAGAAATAGGTTGCCTATCCTGTTCAAACTTAAAGATAGATAGTCCTCAACTTATAACCTTTTCTTTAGTGACCAAAGTTATAATGATGCTAAAAAAAAAGTGACTTGTGACTGTTTTTTTCCCACTTACAACTTTTGCAGTATCGCCATGGTCATATGATCAAATGAAGTTTGTACTAACTAAAAGTACATTCCATAAATGTTTCTTTTACTGATTGTGCTTTGGGTTACCCGAGTCAGAAGGAGGGGTGTGGGCTTCACAGTGGTTCATTGGAGAATGTGATTTATGACATGTCCAGTGAGGGGGGGTGAAACAGGGTCATGAGGGTATGTAACCTATGTGAGTTCAGTTCTGACTGCATTAGGGTATTGATGAAATGTTACTCCTAATAAATAGCTTTACAGTGGTACCTCTACTTACGAACTTAATTCATTCTGTGACCAGGTTCTTAAGTCAAAATGTTTGTAAGAAGAAGCAATTTTTCTTATAGGAATCAATGTAAAAGCAAATAATGTTTGCATTTGGGGAAACCATAGGGAGGGTGGAAGCTCTGTTTCATCCCAGGAGATTCCTAGAGAGGCCCCACAGAGGCTTCTCCCTGCCTTTTCCGGCTCTGTTTCCTCCAAGGAAATTCATAGAGGGGTCCCACGGAGGCTTCTCCCCACATTTTCCAGCCCTATTTCCTCCCAGGAGATTCCTAGAGAGGCCCCACGGAGGCTTCTCCCTGCCTTTTCTGGTTACAGTTTCGGAGGCTTGGGTTTGTAAGTGGAAAATGGTTCTTGAGAAGAGGCATAAAAATCTTGAACACCCGGTTCTTATCTAGAAAAGTTCGTAAGTAGAGGTGTTTGTAGGTAGAAGTCCCACTGTATTCCTCATGAAATCATTTGGGCATTTTTCAGAAACGTCACAAAGGTAAGTTAAAATTTTAGGCAGCCTAAAAAGTCTGTATCCTAATGGAGTGAGGCATAACTGAAAAGTAAAAACACCTCTCAATGATAAAGTAAGCTAAATTATGTTCTCATAATCAATTGAAGAGGGATTTGGTTGTTCTAAAGCCCAGGCAAAAAAAGGTAGGCTCCTCTTTTGATGGTAGATAACAGAAAACAACAAAACCTAGGTTCTATCATATCTCAAGACCTAAAATGGTCACCTAACATCAAAAACATCATCAAAAAGCACAACAAAGAATGTTCTTTCTGCGCCAGCTCAGGAAACTCAAACTGCCCAAGGAGCTGCTGATACAGTTCTACAGAGGAATCATTGAGTCTGTCATCTGCACCTCTATAACTGTCTGGTTTGGTGCTGCAACCCAACAGGACCGACACAGACTTCAGAGGATAATCAGAACTGCAGAAAAAACAATTGCTGCCAACCTGCCTTCCATTGAGGACCTGTATACTGCACGAGTCAAAAAGAGGGCGGGGAAAATATTTACTGACCCCTCACATCCTGGACACAAATTGTTTCAACTCCTACCCTCAAAACGTCGCTACAGAGCACTGCACACCAAGACAACTAGACACAAGAACAGTTTTTTTCCGAACGCCATCACTCTACTAAACAAATAATTCCCTCAACACTGTCAGACTTTCTGCTTAATCTGCACTTCTATTCTACTAGTTTTTCTCATCATTCCTATCACCCATTTCCTCCCATGTTGACTGACTGTAACTTGTTGCTTATATCCTAAGATTTTTATTAATATTGCTTCTTCATTGCTTATTTGACCCCTATGACAATCATTAAGTGTTGTACCACATGATTCTTGACAAATGTATATTTTATTTTATGTACTCTGAGAGCATATGCACCGAGACAAATTCCTTGTGTGTCCAATCACACTTGGCCAATAAAATTCTATTCTATTCTATTCTATTCTATTCTATTCTAAGAAAATAAAAACAATTGATTTCAATATAATCTTACAGGATTCAGCATTCAGAACTCAAGGATATAAGAATGCAGTTGTATCATGACATCACCATATATATTCTAACCCATCTGAAAGCTCAGGCATCTTGAACAGCATCTAAATATCTTAAAAGCCAGTAGGTTCATAATAGAAATGGCAGCCCCTTACAAAGAATGGAGATATAGCTGTTCATTTATTCTTGATAGAAAGACACAGATGCTTCTACTCCCGAAAGAGAAGAAAAGGTGACCTTTCAGCGATTTAATTAATAGAGAGTTTATTGCCTATCATGAAATGTTAAAATGAAGCTCTTGACTTTAGAAAGCAAAAAGAGAAGACAAATTTGTATGGAATATATGCTCATCCTCCTACAGTCAACAACTCTGCGTGTATTCATCAAAGCAAGCTCATGTGTCTTCATTATTCATGCTAAGCTTAGAAGGCCACATTGAGAAAGGACAAAAAAAAAAGATTGCTGGCTTGACTTCATTGTCAATAGTAAAATGACTCAGTTTGGTCTCAAATGTCATTTTCTCAGGAAATAGATAGCATCGAGAAACAGATGGGTCTGCCAATACAGGGAAAAGAAAAGAATGCGGACAAATCATTTATCTGGTTTTCAAATGAAAGCAGGCAAACGCATCCATCTTCTTTAGCAAAAGGAAGATGGCAAGAGTTGAATGGTGTTTGTGTGTGTGTGCATCAGAGGTGGGTTCCTTACCTTTTCCTACTGGTGCGCTGCATGCATATCACAATTTTTCATGCATGCATGCATCCCCAGCACAATTTTGCTTCTGTGCATGCAAAGCTGAAAAATCATGACAGACCAGAGCCGTTGTGCCAGAATTGCACAATCAGCGGAGCGCACCAGATTGCACTGTTAGGAACCCACCACTGGTGTGTATGTAGTATTACATTTATTTATTTATTTATTTATTTATTTATCTATCCAATACACAAATACATAAGAAGAAAAATAGACATGTAGTAATATATATAAGGGTAAAGTGAACTTAGAGGAGAGGATAAATGAAAGAAAGAAAATATATATGATAAGTGAGAGAAAGGAAAGACAATTGGACAGGGGACAAAAGGCACACCAGTGCACTTATGTACGCCCCTTACTGGTCTCTTAGGAACCTGGAGAGGTCAATCGTGGAGAGTCTAAGGGAGAAATGTTGGGGGTTAGGGGTTGACACAATTGAGTCCGGCTAGAAGTTTGCAAAGAATGGGTTCTCTCCAAGTCAGCTTGAAAAAATCCATAAGGTAGGTATGGACACATATTTATCTGTATATGAGTGGTTTAGCCTTTAGCCAAACGAAAGGATGATGTCTTTTAAATAATTCATTAGGGCTGTTGAAGTGTTTGTTCAATGGAATTGCTGTGCAAATGGCTTTTCAGAATACTTGCTCCATTATGAAGCAGTTTTTTCATTACGTTTAGACTAATGGTGCATTTTAAGAGGATAGTTGGGCAGCCATTAAAACACTAAGACATTAAAACATTAAAATATTGTTTCAATATTTGAGGGGCTGCCATAAAGAAGAGCACCAGAAGGCAAGACAAAACGCAATGGATGGAAACTAATCCATTTATTTTGGAGAAAAGGAGAGAACCAACCTAGAACTAAGCAGACATTACTGACAAAGAGAGCCATTAGCCAGTGGAACACTTTGCCTTCCAAATTGTGAGTGCTCCAGCACTGGAGAATTTTTAGGAAGAGCTTGGGCAACAATTTGACTAAATTGATATACCTGCTTGAACAGGGGTTGCATTAGAAGACCTCTAATGTCCCTTCCAATTCTGTAAGTGTTGGTTATGACCTATAAAGCCCTTCATGGCACTGGATCAGATTATCTCCGGGACCGCCTTCTGCCACATGAATCCCAGCGACCAGTTATGTCCCACAGAGTGAGCCTTCTCCGGGTCCCGTCAACTAAACAATGTCGTTTGGCGGGACCTAGGGGAATAGCCTTCTCTGTGGCGGCGCCAGCCCTCTGGAACCAACTCCCCCCATAGATTAGAACTGCCCCCACCCTCCTTGCCTTTCGTAAGCTCCTTAAAACCCACCACTGCCATTAGGCACAGGGGAACTGAGATATTCTTTCCCCCTAGGCCTCTACAATTTATGCATGGTATGTTTGTATGTATAATTAGTTTTATAACAAGGGTTTTTGCCGTTCTAGTATTGGATTGTCACATGCTGTTTTTACCACTGTTGTTAGCCGCCCCGAGTCCACGGAGAGGGGCGGCATACAAATCCAATAAATAAATAAAATAATAAATAAATAAATAAATAAATAAATAGATAGATAGATAGATAGATAGATAGATAGATAAACAAACAAACAAACAAACAAACAAACAAATAAATAAATAAATTCTATTACATCGCAGTGCTGTTGGTGAACAGTTTTATCTGAGGTTGACTTAGGGATCGATTCTATCATATCATACCATAATTCTGGTTGAATTAGGGAACTGAGATGCAAAGAAGGCATGGTGACCATCTACCACTGCACTATGGAGAGTATTTTAATTTACATCACCTGTGCATGGTTTGCCAATTGCACAGTGACAGATAGGACAGCACTCCAGAGGGTTAATGTCATTACCTAGAGCAGGGGTAGGCAAAGTTGGCTCTTCAATGACATGTGGACTTCAACTCCCAGAATTCCTGAGCTAGCATGATTGGCTCAGGAATTCTGGGAGTTGAAGTCTACATGTCATTGAAGAGCCAACTTTGCCTACCCCTGACCTAGAGGATCATTGGTTGCCCTCTCCCCTCTTTGGAAGAGCTTTATAGCCCCTGCTGCATTAAGAAATACTGGGTACCTATTTTTTTTAACTATTACCATCTGGCAGGCAGCACAGATAATAAAAACAAAGTCAAATAGGCTGAAAAACAGCTCCTATCCCAGAGCAGTAACTATGTTGAATTCTACTGTATGGTGCAAAATCAATGCAGTTATCAGGGGTTTTCAATTCAATTGTATAGAATGTGAAGGATGTGTGTTTGTGTTATTTTTTCATTCATTTTTCTTATGTATGATGCACACTGAAGTTGATATTTAATTTTGTTGTACGAGATACAATGACAATAGAGTAAACAACTTAAATGAATTGGTTTATATCTATGATTTGAGGACACCATGTTTAATTCAAACCATTTGATGATTCAAGATACACATTGGAAAATATTTTTTTTTCAATAACCTACAATGGGAATTTTCAAAATGCTTGAAACTCTGTATTTTTGTGTAGAACTGAATGGCAAAACTATTAAACATGTAGGAGATATAAACCCATTCAAACTTCAGTTAGACATCTTCAAGAGTTTTATCACAATACATTTTTGAGATAACCCCCCTCCCCTTGTGCCTCATTGGGCAGAAATAGGATGAATGAATAAAGAATAACAAAGCAATTCTTTAACAATGTATAGAGAAATTGACAGACTGGTGCATTTTTTCCCACCACATGTATAATTCTGATTTTGAGAAAGTTGATTTTTAAAAAAAAATAAAATAAAAAATAAACTTTTATCTTTCCATGAATTTTCCACGTTTAGCAAAGATTTGAATTCCTGATCTCCAGCTACATCAGTAAATCAAACTAATTCCCAGTGTTCATTTTTCCATGAAAACAATTAAGTAATTATAGTTGCAACTTGACTAACATCCACTACATAGAACAAATGGAATGATGCCAATGATGGAAATGACCTTAGTAAAAGTTTTCTGATAATGAAAAGAGAAAACACACACTTACAATAACCAATGTTGCTGAGTTATGTCTCACAATTCATTACCTGCTTCAAATGCATTTTTACAAGACGTTGAACATCTGAAAGACAACTCAGATTACTATTTCCTGTATTTTATCTTAGGATGGATATATGTTTATCCCAGGCTTGTTTAAATTCAGTTACTGTGGATTTACCAACCACGTCTGCTGGAGGTTTCTTCCAAGCATCTACTACTCTTTCAATAAAATAATATTTTCTCACGTTGCTTCTGATATTTCCCCCAACTCATATTGTGCCCCCTTGTTCTTGTGTTCACTTTCCTCCTGAACCTTATTTAACCATTGAACATATTTAAATGTTTTGATCATGTCCCCCCCTTTCCCTTCTATCCTCCAGACTATACAGATTGAGTTCATTAAGTCTTTCCTGATACGTTTTATGCTTAAGGCCTTCCACCATTTTTGTAGCCCGTCTTTGGACCTGTTCAATTTTATCAATATCTTTTTGTAGGTGAGGTCTCTAGAACTGAACACAGTATTCCAAATGTGGTCTCACGAGTGCTCTATACAGTAGGAATCACAATATCTCTCTTCCCTCTTGTTATACCTCTAGCTCTGCAGCCAAGCATTCTACTTGTTTTCCCTATTGCCTGACCGCACAGTTCACTCATTTTGAGACTGTCAGAAATCACTATTCCTAAACAGTCTATATAAACAATTTCATTTACTACTAATATGTACTTGACAAATAAATAAATAAAATAAATAAAAATAAAACAAAATCCTTCTGCATGCTGATTTGAATCTGGGAAATGATTGAAAGCACTCAAGTAATAATTAGCTATGTCCACCCCCCATAATTTTCAGCCCTGAGTTAATATGCTGCAACATTCTTTTTCCCTTTCTTTTGAAAATAATGTTAATAACCTGAAGACAATTATTATTTTGGGTATGAATAGTTTTCAGAAATAAATTAGATGAGGCAGAAAAAATTCAGAGTACATAAACAGCCTCAGGACCAAAGTGATTGATGTCTGAAGATGACTTACACCAGAGATGGCTGCAGGCATGTAGCACTCCAGACACCACCTCTGGTAATACATTATATAAGATCCAATGTGGGTTTCTAAATTCTGGGGGGAGAATTAATTATTTTGGAAGCAGTCACCTTAAAAGGATAGTATTAGGATGTAAATTGTTGATATGTGAGCATCAGTTGAGGGAGAAAGAGGCAAGCCTATGTTAAAATTTTACCCAATTTGGAAGAGGACTTCACAATGTTAAATTCATGAAAACCGAGTATAATTTTTCTGCTTCACTTATGCATGGCCGGCGGCTTTAACCTTCTTTAACTTGGTGCGCTGCATGCCAGGCTCGGGGGGAGGCCCTGGATTGCCCTATTTAAGGGTGGTCCAAACAGGACCTCCTCCTTGCCCAGCTGCATCTCTGAATCAAACACCCGCCCGCCCTCCGCTATCATACAGTGTGTCTCGAAGAGGTCGCTTCGGGGCCGAATAGGATTTTTTTGCGGCTTCCCCTTTAGAGGCGGCTGTTTTTTTGCCTATTCCACACTGACGGCATGGATGGACTGGTTAGGGCGTGCAGTGCCATGTAGATATTTGATTAATTTGGCTTCCCTCTGGTCACTGGGGTTTGGCAGGTTAGGGGCGGAAATGGGCAGTAGGAGCAACTGCGCATGCTCCTTTTGGGCATCTTTTTAAAGGATGATGGACCGCCTCTCTCCATGAACTATAGGTTGGTACAACTTCGGGGATTGGAGAGAGGATGCCCATGGAACTCACCGGATCCAATTGCCCTCAGGGATTGGAGGGTGAGCTCCTCCCACACGTTGAAGGGCATGGCTCAGATCCAGGTGAAGGTGGCTACCTTCACCTGGTTCAGCAAGGAGTTATGCCCAATAAGTTGCCCAGGAAGGTTTTGACAGGAATTTCTGCCACATTAGTTTTTGGCCTCTGCAGATCCTTTGTTTATAGTTGAATTTGAATTATTTAAATATTTAAATGTATGTATTTAAAGTTACGTTATTTAAATTTATGCTAATTTAATAAAGTGACCCTATATTTAACCCATACACTGTCTCAGCATCTTTACTCCGCTTCCGGGGCAATTACAATCCATTGAAGACTGTGAAAGGATGAAGTCTTGCTATTTAATATACAGGAGAAATAATATATTTCTGATATATTATGAAAATTTGTGGTCTTCTCTGAAATGTTTTTAAATGCTTCTGAAAATGGTTTCATTTGTCTTGTCTACAAGAATGTTTTTGGATGTCCACCACTAAATGCTCCGTCTTACACATTGGTAAAAAGAGTCAGAATATTAAATATAAACTTGGAAGAATTGAACTTATTGATAACCCTCACTCTGTCAAAGATCTTGGAGTACTCATATCCAATGGCCTAAGTCCTAGAGCCCACTGCAACAACATTGCCAAAAAGGCTTTAAGGGTTGTTAACTTAATCCTTTGCAGCTTCTTCTCTGGTAATATTGAACTCCTAACAAGAGCTTACAAAACATTTGTCAGGCCAATCCTAGAATACAGCTCCCCTGTATGGAACCTACATTTCATATCTGACATCAACACAATTGAGAGGGTTCAGAAATATTTCACAAGAAGAGTTCTTCACTCCTCTTCCTGCAACAAAATACATTACTCCACTAGACTTGAAATTCTTTGATTATACAACTTACAACTCTGTCTTCTCCATTCCGATTTAACTATAGTTCATGAAATCATATACCAAAATGTCCTATCAGTTAGTGACTACTTCTCCTTCAACCGCAACAACACACCAGCACGAAATAAGTTTAAACTAAGTGTCAACCGCTCCAAACTAGACTGCAAAAAGTACAACTTCAACAATAGAGTAATCAACGCCTGGAATGCAACACCTGACTCTATGGTTTCTACTCCTAACCCAAAAACCTTTAACTTTAGACTATTTATAATTGACCTCTCCCCCTTTCTAAGAGGTCTGTAAGGGGCGTGCATAAGTGCACCATTGTGTCTACCATCCCTATCCTAATGTTATATTGTCTTCTATCATTACTTTTTATCATCACTTATCTATTTTTTTATTTGTATAAATTACCATCCTATAATTGCTTGACCAATAAACAAACAAACAAAGTAGAGAAAGAACTGGGGACATCTTTGCTTCATACTTCTTACTTGCCTGACTTCCCACATCCTTGGGGTTTTTTTTTTGTAGAACAAAAGCTGTAATTGTTTAGCAACATGTGTGCAAAAGAGTATGTTCTCATCCTCACAGTACTAGAGAAAAAGTCATTTCCTTCCATTTCCCATGAATTTTGCCTTGTTGTGAAGTGTAGCCAACACATCTGGGTATTTGTGATGTTTCTAGGGTGTCTGTCTGAAAGTTGTCAAAGCACAATGATGGATTTAGGGGTAGTGATTTCTGACAGTCTCAAAATGGGTGAACAGTGCAATCAGGCGGTAGGGAAAGCAAGTAGGATGCTTGGCTGCATAGCTAGAGGTATAACAAGCAGGAAGAGGGAGATTATGATCCCACTATATAGAAGGCTGGTGAGACCACATTTGGAATACTGTGTTCAGTTCTGGAGACCTCACCTACAAAAAGATATTGACAAAATTGAACGGGTCGAAAGACGGGCTACAAGAATGGTGGAAGGTCTTAAGCATAAAACATATCAGGAAAGACTTAATGAACTCAATCTGTATATTCTGGAGGACAGAAGGAAAAGGGGGGACATGATCGAAACATTTAAATATATTAAAGGGTTAAATAAGGTCCAGGAGGGAAGTGTTTTTAATAGGAAAGTGAACACAAGAACAAGGGGACACAATCTGAAGTTAGTTGGGGGAAAGATCAAAAGCAACATGAGAAAATATTATTTTACTGAAAGAGTAGTAGATCCTTGGAACAAACTTCCAGCAGACGTGGTAGATAAATCCACAGTAACTGAATTTAAACATGCCTGGGATAAACATATATCCATCCTAAGATAAAATACAGAAAATAGTATAAGGGCAGACTAGATGGACCATGAGGTCTTTTTCTGCCGTCAGTCTTCTATGTTTCTATGTTTCTATGTTTCTATGGGAGCCTGAATAAATAATTGGATCTTTTTGTAAAAGTTATATCATCCACGAGTTAATGTTTTGCATGAAAAATTCATGAACTAAGTGGCAATTTTAAAATAAATGGATGAACATTTCAGTGTGACTCTCTACTCTCTGCTTTGCCAGGGTTGCTTTTCCACATTCAAGAAACAGAATGACAGAGTAAGAAATGTCTTGTTCAGCCTTCCTGTCCAACTCACTACTTAATACACTAGTTTAAATTAAAACAACAATAACAAGGACACCATCTCACCCCCCAATTTTGTGAGACAGCTTCAATATGGTTAATGAAGGTAAGTCCTTCACTTTTCTGACTGTTATCACTGTTCAACCACTTATATTGCAGAAATAAAATTAAACATCCTGGCAATCATTCTTAAAAAAGTATTCAGAGAAATTGGAATAGCTGGATTTTTAATGTTGTAAGCTTTTTGGGGTCACCTGTGTATGAAATTTAAATTTGATGAATGAATGAATGAATGAATGAATGAATGAATGAATGAATGAATGAATGAATGAATGAATGAATGAATATCTCCAGAAAAGTCAATAAAGTTGATTATGCTCAAGATTGGAAAGAATAAAGTAGAATTATTATTTTAATTATTTGGAAAATATTCTTTTATTGTGCAATTTAAATATGCATTTTTCTTTTTTAGCAGATACCCCACATATCTATATTATGTGGCGGTACATCTATTACTCTTTCAGTAAAATAATATTTTCTTGCGTTGCTTCTGATCTTTCCCCAAACTAAACTCAGATTGTGCCCCCTTGTTCTTGTGTTCACTTTCCTATTAAAAACACTTCCCTCCTGAAACTTATTTAACCCTTTAACATATTTAAATGTTTCTTTCCCTTCTGTCCTCCAGACTAACTCCAGACTGAGTTCATTAGGTCTTTCCTTATAAGTTTTATGTTTAAGACCTTCCACCATTCTTGTAGCCCGTATTTGGACCCATTCAATTTTATCAATACCTTTTTGTAGGTGAGGTCTCAAGAACTGAGCACAGTATTCCAAATATGGTATACAGTGGTATACCATAGTATGTCACATTTGTGGTAATGTGGTAATAATGTGGTATACTATACTCAAATATTTGAGACAATATTTCAAGAATCACAAGTATTGTTGTTATCAATATGATTATCCACCATTTTATCAATCCAAACTGGACTTTTGAGTCATTCAAGGAACTTTGCATTTCTTTAACAAGGGTTATTCTGGTATTTTCAGCCCAATTAAGTTACTCAGATCACGATAGATTTTATCCCTTAAGATATTTCGATTTGATTTTTTTTTGGCAGATCTGATAGCTTTTCTAGCCACCTACTCATTATGTCATTAAGAAAAGTCTTAAAGAGCACAAGAATAGAGGACTGGACCTTGTGGCACTCTCATGCTATTAAGCTCCAATTTAATGAAGTACAATTAATGAGAACTCATTTGGTAAGATTTTTGATTTAGCCATGTATTAATTGTCATGCCATCTCATACTTAGTTAATTAGCATGCAGAGATCAAACTCAAAAAGTATGGAAGGGAGGGTTGTCTGATAAGATTGTTTTTTACAAATCCATGTTTATTTCTAGTGAAAATTCTTCTGTTTCAACCTGGTTACATATATCATATTTTTCAAAGTGTAAGACTTTTCTTCCTAAAAGTGGTGGAAATGTTGGTGCATCTTAAACACCAAATGTAGCCATTTTTGCTGTCCTTAAGCCCCGCGTCCAGCCTGCAAAGAACTCTTGGGTGCTGAGGGAGGTGGCAAAAATTCCCCTGGTTTTGCAAAAATGGCCCCTTTTCCACCTGTTTTTTTCACAAAAATGGGATGTGCAAAGGACCTAGGGGGCCTGCAGAGAGCTCCTTGGGACTGGGTAAGGCAAAATTTCCTCAATTTTTGTAAACAAAATGGGTAGAAAGTGACCCATTTTTAAACAAAAATTGGGGCATTCTTGTCATCCCCCGGCACCCAGGAGGTCCCTGCAGGCTTTCCAAATTCTTTGGCCACCGGGTTTTTTTGTGTGTGGAAAAAAAAGGCAAAAATGGCCCATATTCCACAAAAATTGGGCTGTTTTGCCTTCTAATTACCCCATCTAGCATGACTGGAGTTGGAATTCTGGGAGTTGAAGTCTACTAGTCTTAGAGCTGTCAAATTTCAAGACCTCTGGGTTAGGGGTTCAATGGACTTCAAACTTGGCAAGTTTGAGACTTGTGGACTTCAATTCCGATTCCTGAACTAGCATCATTGGAGGAGGAAGTCCACAAGTCTTAAAACTGTCAAGTTTGAAGTTTCTAAAATTGTAAAAAGTATTCTGTTACATTGATATTTTATTAAACAATATATTACTACACCATTAGGTTCCGAATACTTTTTTCCTTGTTTTCCAACTCTAAAATCAAGGAGTGTCTTATATAGCAGTGCATATTATACTCTGAAAAACATGGTAATCATATGTTCTAGAATCTTTTTTAAGGTTAATGACTGACTGATAAATCTATAAATCTCTGGAGTATCCTTTTTTTAAAAAAAAAAGAAGTGGAAAACATTTGTCCTTTACCAGCCTCCTGGTAGTTTGCTATTTCTTCACATTTCCTAAAGGTAACCAAATTTTTTTGGTGCCTTGATATACAACTCATGAGACATGAGATAAATAGGTATTCCCTGACCACGTTTCTCTTAAGCTTCGATCTTGCCCCATCATCCTCGTTTCACAGCAGCTTGAATATATGAATATATTCACTCTTACTGAACAACACTGAAGCTAAAATAGGACATTGAATAATCCTCCCTTTCTTTACTACTTGTCAGCATTTTTCCTGACCAGTAGATTTACTGATTCTTTCTCCTTATATTTGAAGAAAAAATATCACAAGAAATCCTCTTCAGTTCTTCACTAAAGACAACGTATTCCAAGATTTGGCTTTCCTGAAAATAGTTCCCTAATTCTGGATGACCTGAAGTGCAGCATCATTTATATACAAAAAAATCAAATAAAAATGAAATACTGAAAAGGTGTTCTGTCGCGCTCTCTAGTAGAATCCTCCCAAAAATTCACAGGTACAAATTTCAGACACACACACGTTTCAAAATTCAAAACAATGTTCTTTATAATGAAAATTCACTTAAACCAAGCCCTCTTTTGGTATAGCCAAGAGCACTCGTCTCCAAACAAACTGGTAATTTGTACAAGTCCCTTATCAGTTCTGAGATACTTAGCTTGCAGCTGTGAGGCAATTCACAGTCCTTCTTCTTTCACAAAGTGACACACTTTGCTCTGGTTTAGTTTCAAAGCGGGGAACAATCAGCACACAAAAAGTCAGAGTCAGTAAAGCAGTCACGGAATACAACGATCAGATAATCCTCCACAATGGCCAAACCCACAGGCTGCTATTTATAGCAGCCTCACTAATTACCACAGCCCCACCCAACCACAGGTGGCCTCATTTTCTTTGATAATAATCTCTCAGTTGTTGTTGCCTATGCATCGCTCTCTGCATGCGTGGCTGTATCATTAACTCTTGTTCTGAATCCAAGGAGGAGATAGATAATTGATCTCCTTCTGAGCTGTCTGCCACACTCTCCTCCTCCCTGTCACTCATGTCTTCTTGGTCAGAAGAACCTTCATCAGAAGATTCCACCGGGGGCAAAACAGGCCTGCAGCATGTGGATGTCTCCCCCACATCCACAGTCCTTGGGGTAGGAGCAGGGCCAGAGCTAACCACAACAAAAGGTATACCATCAACTCATGATGTGATCCAGATTTTGTTATGGGACCCAACAGTCACACCGAAGGGAGGATACAATGCTCCATTTATACACAGAGTCCCAGCAGATGCTGTGTGATCTGTGAATACTATTCAGGATTGTCTATTGTTGACATGGTAGTTGAAAGCATGGCACCTATTTTGTGGGGTCAATCCTATGTCTTCCTATGTCTGGGCATTTGGCTTTCCATTGGGAATCAATGTTGAAATTGTTGAGCAGATGTTGTGCAAGTTGGCTTCCTGGATGTGTTAAGGACTTGTCTTAAACTCATTGCCAAGCTGAACTTCTCGTGGTACTCCTTGTTTTCTTTCTCTCATAAGAACATAATAAGAGCCATACTGAATCAGGCCAAAGCGCATCGAGTCCAGCATTCTATTCACACAGTGGCCCACTATTTGTACATAGGGATCTTCAGCAGAAAGAGAAGACAAAACTCTCCCTTTCCCTCGACCCCAAGCAATTGGTACCCAAGGAATCCTGCCTGCCTCAACCAAGATAGAGGCAGCACTTGGACATCCATTTCAATAACCATCGATATACTTGACATCCATGAATTTGTCTAATTGAAGCTATTCAGGCTGATAACTAGCACGACCTCCTCTGGAATTCCATAAACCAAAGACCCTCTGGGTGAAGAAATATTTCCCTTTATTTGTCCTCACTTTCTTACCTATGAGCTTTCGGGAGTGCCCTCTTTTTCTAGTATTGTATGACAGAGAAAGATTTTCTTTCCTTTTCTTGGTGAACTTAAAACAAAACAAAACACCATATACTATTTAGTAGGACAGGATGAGAGCAATGGAAGTATATGTTACAAAAGTGACCTAATGAGTAAATATATGTGTCAGTTGTCATTGATATCTCTTTCTTGGGAGAATTAAACTGCTAGGGCATCTACCAGAACTGACAATGGATAGCAACAATAAAAGCAAAGTGCAACCACTAACAGTTTCAAAGTGATGTAAGGCACCATTTCAAAATGAACAGAGGCTTTCAAAGGGAGATTGGACTGCTATTTGTCTGAAATGGTATAGGGACTTCTGTCTGAGCAAGGGGTTGGACCAGATGACCCACAAGGTCCCTTCCAACTCTAATAAATAAGTAGGTAGGTAGGTAGGTAGGTAGGTAGGTAGATAGATAGATAGATAGATAGATAGATAGATAGATAGATAGATAGATAGATAGATAGATAGATATCTTCAGTTCTTTACTGGCCCAGGATAGATGAAAATATTAGGTTAATATTAAAAGCACCGGTTAGTTTCAGGATTTGAAAGCTCTTTCATGAAATATGAGAGGATGCGATTGCTCAGTGATTAAAGATGCTGAGCTTGTCAACTTGAGAGGTGACAGTCCAGATTTGAGACCAAGTGCTGTGCAATTTTATTTGTTTGTTTGTTTGTTTGTTTGTTTGTTTGTTTGTTTGTTTTTTGTTTGTTCGTTCATTCATTCATTCATTCATTCATTCATTCATTCATTCATTTATTTATTTATTGGATTTGTATGCCGCCCCTCTCCGTAGACTAGGGGCGGCTATGGGGTAAGCTTCCGTTCCTTGCCCCAGCTCCAGCTCAAATAGCAGTTTGAAAGCATGCAAATGCAAGTAGATTAATAGGTACCACTTCAGTAGGAAGGTAACAGAATTCCATGCACTTTTGATATAAATCCATGCTGGCAACATGACCATAGAATTATCTTCAGACAATGCTGACTCCCTTGGACAAGAAACAGAGGTGAGAGTAATACCCTAGAATCAGACATGATTGGATAGGGAAACCTTTACCTTTATGAAGCAAAATGATTAGAGCAACTGAAATTTTATTGCAGCTGTTGCTCCATTTCTTTGTCCCTTGCATGCATTACATTCTGCAAGAAGAAACCTGGCATTCAGACATCTTTTTATTTTCTTTTAAATCCATGTTAGTACAACAAATAAACCAGTAGGAAAAGCAAGTAGTATGCTTGGCTGCATAGCTAGAGGTATAACAAGCAGGAAGAGGGAGATTGTGATCCCCTTATATAGAGCGCTGGTGAGACCACATTTGGAATACTGTGTTCAGTTCTGGAGACCTCACCTACAAAAAGAGATTGACAAAACTGAACCGGTCCAAAGATGGGCTACAAGAATGGTGGAAGGTCTTAAGCATAAAACGTATCAGGAAAGACTTAATGAACTCAACCTGTATAGTCTGGAGGACAGAAGGAAAAGGGGGAACATGATTGAAACATTTAAATATGTTAAAGGGTTAAATAAGGTTCAGGAGGGCAGTGTTTTTAATAGGAAAGTGAACACAAGAACAAGGGGACACAATCTGAAGTTAGTTGGGGGAAAGATCAAAAGCAACATGAGAAAATATTATTTCACTGAAAGTGTAGTAGATCCTTGGAACAAACTTCCAGCAGACATGGTTGGTAAATCCACAGTAACTGAATTTAAACATGCCTGGGATAAACATATATCCATCCTAAGATAAAATACAGGAAATAGTATAAGGGCAGACTAGATGGACCATGAGGTCTTTTTCTGCCGTCAGTCTTCTATGTTTCTATGTTTCTATCATTGGTTTAAAATCAAAATCTTTCCTTTCTAGAAACAGTAGTGGTAAGGAGGGGTTATAAAAATACATTTTAATGAATTAATTTCAGGTCCATCATATTTGTTGTTCATAACAATTAATACCGTGAAGGTTGGTTGATATTCCGAAGGAGAATCTATTTTAAAAATCCATGCCTCATGAACTTTTAGTCTTTGTCAACAGAGCATTACATTTCATCATGGAAGAATGCAACTTTGATCACTCCTCCAGAAAAAAAAATGCTTGTTCAGAATCAATATTCAACAACTAATTGCCAAAAGAACCTTGATAAATTGGCAGGAGTTCAGTAGTTTCAAACAAAATATGATTGATGTATCTAAATTATCTTGTGAAGAATTATTAAAAGGCTTAATATTATGTAAAGTAATGGAAATATCAAAAAGGGTGAATAAATAATAATTTATAATAATCTAATAATTATCTACAAGTACTTACAAATTATGATAGAAAGGAGGAAGGGTAACATAAAATTATTATTTTATTATTATTATTTATTAGATTTGTATGCCGCCCCTCATTTTGATGCATTTCTATTTTGGAGGCAAATAAGATTCTTTTTTTGTGTTTATTTGGTTTTAGTGAATTCTACCTTGCATTCCACAGTGAAAAAGAGGCAATTTCTTTGATAAGTAATTTAATAAACTGGATCAAAATATAGATTATACCGTGCCATTTAAAATATAGTGCCATTTCAGATGGGAATTCGGGTGTACTGACTTGTACTGTACCTAGTGTCCTCCAGGGCAGTGAAAAGCTTTGAAACTTGATTTTTCTGACTTTAAGATTTCCCTAAGCCAAGGGTCATTCAATTTCATTGAGGGCTACATTAGGGTTGTGTATGACCTTGGAAGGCTGAAGGTGGGCGTGGTCATGGTGAGCATGACACGGGACTCATATCAGGGGGTACTTGTGATGGCCAAGTGCTAGGACAGGACTTTTCTGAGACCCTCCCTCATTTTCATTATGTCCTTCCTTCCTTCCTTCCTTCCTTCCTTCCTTCCTTCCTTCCTTCCTTCCTTCTTTCCTTCCTTCCTTCCTTCCTTCCTTCCTTCTATCCATCCATCCATTCATCCATCCAATATCCATTTTCACTGGCAAAGGCACTGCGAGCTGGTTCTATGCTGTTTTCAGGGCAGCCCTGTAGGCAGGGTTGTCTAAATATATATGGTTATGTGAGACATTTAAACAAGTTTATATTAAAGAAAAAGGTACTGCATAGAAATTTCATTTATTTGTACTAAAGCCTTACTTACACCATTATTACATATATATAATTACACTCTGTCTTACTGACCTATCTTAAAGGAATTCCAATAGACAGTCATGATGTATTGACCTTGATAAAGAAGACTTGGGATGAATTGGCTGCCAAATTGATTGCTGAGTTTTGAGGGTGGCCAAACTGACAGTTCTCACTTCATAGTCAATCATGTTTTAACATTTTTTTTTTACAAAGTATGTTTTTGAGCACGCAGTAGTTACCAATATACATTTGATATGCAGCAACCATTGACAGCTGATGTACGCAATAGTCATTAGTATGCAATAGTCAGAGAGCAGCACTGAACATTATTTGACAATTGATATGTAATTGCAGTTATATATTTTAGCTGCAATGATGAATCGTTTTTCAATACTGATAAAGGAAATGTATTACGCGTGAGTGTCCAAACAGCAGACATTTTTATAACAAGGTTGTACTTGACAGTTTTGACATACTGACAAGCTGTAGATTTAAGTATTTGAAGAGCATTCCTCAACAATGATTAGATAACTTGAAATTTATAGCACATGTTTTGGAAACATATTTCTTTCTTTTAGCTAATTTGGTAGCGGAAATATTTTTTTTCAGTTTGCAATTTCAATAAGAAAACGTAGATTTTCAAAATCAGTTGCAATGTTATTCCCAAATGTAGTGACTCTGGGGTGCACTCTATATCTCCTAAACACAAATCTCTGCATGAGACATGGCTAAGTTTTTAAACATAAAACATGTAAGCATTTTCTTTAAAAAAAAATAACACAATCCAGAAAAATTATTTATTTTCTGGTTATTTTTCCCATCCAATCCATGGAATGCAACAATATCGCCAAAAAAGCTTCTAGAGTTGTTAACCTGATCCTACGCAGCTTCTGCTCAGGCAATCTCACACTACTCACAAGAGCCTACAAAATTTTTGCCAGACCCATCCTAGACTACTGCTCATCTGTATGGAACCCATACCACATCTCAGACATCAACACCCTTGAAAATGTCCAAAGATATTTCACCAGAAGAGCCCTTCACTCCTCCACTCGAAACAGAATATGCTACAAAAATAGACTAACAATCCTGAGCCTAGAAAGCCTAGAACTACAGCACCTAAAACACGATTTGAGTATTGCCCACAAGATCATATGCTGTAACGTCCTACTGGTCAATGACTACTTCAGCTTCAACTGCAACAACACAAGAGCACGCAACAGATTTAAACTTAATACGAACTGCTCCAAACTTGACTGTAAAAAATATGATTTCAGCAATCGGGTTATCGAAGCATGGAACTCATTACTGGACTCAATTGTGTCAACCCCTAACCCCCAACAATTCTCCCTTAGACTCTCCACGATTGACCTCTCCAGGTTCCTAAGAGGCCAGTAAGGGGTGTACATAAGTGCATTGGTGTGTCTTTCGTCCCCTGTCCAATTGTCTTTCCTTTCTTTCACCTATCATATATATTCTCTTCCTTTCATATATCCTCTCCTCTAAGTTCACTTTTACCCTATGTATTTGTATATTGGACAAATGAATTAAAAAAAAAGATTATTTATTCTTTGTTAAACAACAGCTATCAATGCTTTAAGACAAAGGCATTTGTATTATTTGGCCTTTGAGCCTTTAAACTTGAGGAAATAATCAATTCTCAGTGATTTGTAGCTGGCTATATTGATATATCTAGCTTTTCTCCTTGTACCATTTCCCTCTACTGAATCTTTAGTGAAGGATTGTAGAATGCTCTTTACAGGCTTCTTAGCAAAATCCCAACCCACAGGGACTAAAAGTTTGAAAGCCCTTAAAAAAAACAGGGACCAAATGAAGTCTTCAGCCTGAAATGCAGTGTCAAGCTTTGAAGGAAATGGATCCATGGCATATAAGATGAAAAAACTGCTGCAACCAGCATCAGATAGTTTAATCTTAGGAACTGCGAATTGAGTTTCAGAAACTGGCTGGAAGGAAAAAGCTGGCTGATAACTTGAAATTAGATCCATTATCAGGGCTGGTGGTGTGACTTCAGCAGAGAAAGAAAGGAACACCATCCTGCATAATTTGAAAATCAATATATCATGAGAAAGACAGCCACCAAGCTTGCTGGAACGAGTGACAATGCAATCGGATTTTTTATTTATTTCATGATATGGAGCAACTGTTGTCCATACAGACTTAATAATAAATAGGATACCAGGAACAGAACAACACCATAGAATAGAATAGAATAGAATAGAATAGAATTTTATTGGCCAAGTGTGATTGGACACACAAGGAATTTGTCTTGGTGCCAATTGTGTTAGACTGTTTTTATTTCTGGTTTTGAAATTTATTTATTAAGTTATAGAGTATTATAAAATACAAAATTGGAAAGTAAATAGAAGAGCAGCGAGGGGGGGACGTGAAAGGGGAAATAGAATAGAATAGAGTAGAGTAGAATAGAATAGAATAGAATAGAATAGAATTTTATTGGCCAAGTGTGATTGGACACACAAGGAATTTATTTATTTATTTTATTTATTTATTAGATTTGTATGCCACCCCTCTCCATAGACTCGGGGCATACAGTGTCTTGGTGTACAGTGTTCCCTCGATTTTCGCAGGTTCGAACTTCACGAAAAGTCTATACCACTGTTTTTCAAAAATATTAATTTAAAAATACTTCACAGGTTTTTTTCCCTATACCACGGTTTTTCCTACCCGATGACATCATATGTCATCACCAAACTTTCTTCCGCCTTTAAGAAATATTTTTTAAATAAACTTTAATAAATAAACATGGTGAGTAATAATCTAAATGGTTGCTAAGGGAATGGGAAATTGTAATTTAGGGGTTTAAAGCGTTAAGGGAAGGCTTGTGATACTGTTCATAGCCAAAAATAGTGTATTTTGTTTTATTACTGTTGTTAGCCGCCTCGAGGCTCCGGAGAGGGGCGGCATACAAATCCAATAAATAAATAAATAAAGTATTTACTTCCGCATCTCTACTTCATGGAAATTTGACTTTTGCGGGTAGTCTCGGAACGTATCCCCCGCAAAAATTGAGGGAACACTGTATATGCTCTTAGCGTACATAAAAGAAAAAGATACATTTGTCAAGAATCATGTGGTACGACACTTAATGATTGCCATAGGGGTCAAATAAGCAATGAAGAAACAATCAATATTAATAAAAATCTTAGGATACAAGCAACAAGTTACAGTCATACAGTCTTAAGTGGGAGGAAAAGGATGATAGCATTCCTTTTCGAATGGAAATAATATTTTTTTCTATTTTTTTTTCTTTTTTGCCACTTTCTCTTGTTTGCAAGTGTTTTCAGAATTCAATATAATTCTGCACATGAGATCTTTATACACAGCTTAGAATGACTTCAAATACCTTAAAATTGTATCTCAAGCTACCTAGTAACACAGTGCTCTGAATTACAGTATTTTATTTTTGACTGACGTTCACCTTGCTGCATTTCTTATATCTTGTACGGAAATTCTGTAGTAAGATAATGTGTTTAGACCATCATCCTTCATTAGAGGTTATATTTGTTCATAAAATTCATGCTTCATTTTAACACCCCCCCCCCCAGAAACAGTAGCTGAACAGACTACAGTGTTCCCTCAATTTTCGCGGGTTCGAACTTCGCGGATAGCCTATACCACGGTTTTTCAAAAAATATTAATTAAAAAATACTTCACCTTTTTTTCCCTATACCACGGTTTTTCCCACCCAATGACATCATACGTCATCGCCAAACTAATAATTTTTGCAAATAAATAACAAAAAAAATAATTATTGTTAATAAATAATTATGTTTATAAATATTAGGATCACTATTCAATGGTGAGTACCAGTAATAATGGTGGATAAATGGTTGTTAAGGGAATGGGAAATGGTAATTTAGGGGTTTAAAGTGTTAAGGGAAGGCTTGTGATACTGTCCATAGCCAAAAATGGTGTATTTACTTCCGCATCTCTACTTCGTGGAAATTCGACTTTCGTGGGCGGTCTCGGAACGCATCCCCCGCGGAAATCGAGGGAACACTGTATTTCAGTTATCAAAAAGTTCATGACTGGCTTTTGATCCAATTCACAAGCAATCTTCCATGAATATTATTCAAATTCCCATATCTCATAGTTCCACCAACTGACCAAATTAGTAAATCATAGCATAAACAAGAGAAACAAATTTTAAAGAGAAGAGATCACAACTAAATGCTGGAATTTATATTGCCTGCCTTAAAATAAGTACATGTGACAGATGATGCTGACATTAGAAAAGAATCACGGACAAATATAAAAAAGGACCTGCAGAGATCTAGAATAATATATTACTGAGAATGAAAATATCATTTTTTGCTTGAGATTCAGGTATAATTTTATTTGTTACAAGAAATGATGCTGAACTATTGTGAAGGATTCATTAGAATTCATATGTTGTTCTGCTGAGTTGAATTTATTGATTTCCTGACATGACCATATTGGATAATTTCAGTATTATGGGCTAGCACAAAACAAACCGACATTTCTTTCTTTTTCTTTTCTAACTATTTACCGCTATTTATTTTTAACTACTGAATTTGTTGAAGACAGAAGGGTGGGGGGGGGGAGGCAAAGGGAGAGATAATAATTGACTGAGAACAATTTACAGACTATTAACTAGAGTTGAATTAGATGTTAAAAACAGACTTTCTGATCAACAGAATCCAATCTAATGTGCTTATTGTATCCCCAAAGCTTTGCCTTGAACTAAATAGAGAAAATTCAAGTCTCAATTCCAAATGAATATGAAGGGATTGGAATGTTCCTCTGTTGAAAAGTAGCAAATTAGTTTGCATTGAACAAGTATTAATTGTGGCTTAGTATTTCTATTGAGCTGAGATTCAGTAATTTTATCAATTACCTATCCACACTGTACTTTAGCTTCGTTTGTGTTATCTTGATTTTCTCTGGATTATTGGGCAAAATTTCCCAAAGTCCCATATTATGCTAGAGTAGAACTCTGGAAATTGCAGATTGATACCTTTATAAAATAGAACAATAGTGTTTAGTCAATATTGGTTTTGTTTTCATTTTGCGATATGGAATTTTAATCCTGAATATACATTCTTTCAAACCTTTTATCAGTATCAGCATACAAATCTAAATAATAATAATAATAATAATAATAATAATAATAATAATAATAATAATAACAACAACATCAACAACAGCAATAATAATAATGATAATAATAATAATAATAATAATAATAATAATAATAATAATAATAATAATAATAATAATAATAACAACAACAATAATAATAATCAGTGCTTCCAGGAACCATCAACCAGTTTGAATTTTGTATCCTGTGAACAATATTCAGAAAGTATATGTACTTTTAGATATATATATTGTACCTAAATATATATTGGTCAAAAATATATTGGTTTTAGATGTGTTTTCAAATTGGAATATTCAATAGCAGATAATCAATGACTTTGTGTGTTAATAAATATGAAACATATCTCATATATATACACCAGGGTGATTTGACACAAAAATATGTAACGCTTCCCTGGTGCAGAGCTGAGGGGATTGGATACTGTAGCCTAGAGGATAATTCTCTGCCTTACAAGGCAAAGGTTCAGGTTCAAGTCTCAGTGGGTATGGCTAGCCGATGAGGCCAAAATAAGGCCGAAATAGATCTATCCTAGTCTCCCTTTTTAAAATTCAGCAAAAAAAACATATATATTTTAAAAGGTTATTCATCCAGAAACATTGTTTTGTGTCTATTGGATCTTTTAAGGGCTGTATAAGAATCATTGGATATCAGATAATTTGTGCTGGCATAGTCATAAACTTGAGTGTTTTTTTTTAATGTTAGATTTGTTTTTGTCTGGCCATAGGTTCATTTTGGTTTTAAATTGAAGGCATGTATTCATACAATTTTGGAGAGAACTGTGATAGTTAATGATCCAAATCTGATGCTCAATTATATTCCTAAAATACAGAATTTGTCATTTGTATGATGAGCTTTACTGACCCTGGAGCTCTGCAAAGAGGATAATTTTATGTAAATGGAAGAAACTTCTGGTATTTAAGAGATGTAGAATATGAACAATTTTTTAAAAAGTCTTTACTTTTAAAAATGGGGAAATGAAGCAATGTTTCTATAAGAGCTACTTTTAATTAAAGCTATAAGGATTTAATTAATCCCATATTGATACCAAATGGAATATATATTGATTTTTATTCATTCTTTTTATCCTTTCTTACTGTTTAGATTATTTTAATCATTATAATGTATATAGGAATTCTTTTTCTTTAAATTAATTGACCCGATTTCATTTTTGTTGCTATTGTAGTTGTTCGTATTTCACTGTTTTAATTAAAAAGGGAGGAAAAGGAAGGAGTTATAAATCCAGTTAGTTTAACCAAGGTTAACTCACTTCAGACCTGATGCATTAAAAGAAGAATCTTTAATCGCCTTCCTTCCTTCCTTCCTTCCTTCTTTCCGTCCTTCCTTCATTCATTCCTTCCCTCCTTCCTTCCCTCCTTCCTTCCTTCCCTCCTTCTTTCCTTCCTTCCTTCCTTCCTCCCCTCCTTCCCTCCTTCCCCTTCCCTTTCCTCTTCCATTCCCTTTCCTCTTCCATTCACTACCTGTCTTCTTTTCTCTTTCCTTTACTGTTCTCTCCCTCCCTTTCTCTTCCCCTCCTCCTTTTCCCTCCCCTCCTCCCTTCCTTCTATACCACCCTTACTATTTTTTTACAAAAACACATGCAACATACCTTCCTCCTATTATTTTTCCCACAGCAATAACCTGTGACAAAGTCTCAGACAAGATTATACCTTGTGTTAATATTTCTAAAGAGGATAAAATATTTTATACCAAGTAAAGCTATCCTAAAGCAATAATTTACTTTCAAAATGTATTGCCGCAAATAAAATTAATCATATGTTGAAAAATAGGTTCACTGATATCTATACAGTACAGATTCAGCTACTACATAATATTTTTTTTGTGTCTAGATGAAATCCCGTTGCTTCATACCATTGTGTAGTACAAAAGAATCCATATGTCTGCACAGGCAGAATGTTCACTGAGCTCATTTTGTTGTATTTTCTGGGTGACTGGAAAGCTTTGAAACCCTTTCAGTCACCAGCGTTTCTTTGGAAAGCTCTCTCGCCAAATGTTTCTGGACTCTTTCTCCACAAGTGTCCAATGTTGCAGTGCTCTCCTCATTGACCTCAATATCGCATCCAAAGGATTCATTGAAAAACTCACAATCATTTCAACCAAATGCAGGATGAAACAAACTCTGCATTCAAACGAAGAAAATCAATAAAGACACATTCTTGATCACTAAATCACCTCGAGGCTCGACTACTGTAATGCTCTCTACATGGGGCTACCTTTGAAAAGTGTTCAGAAACTTCAGGTCATGCAGAATGCAGCTGCAAGAGCAATCATGGGCTTTCCCAAATATGCCCATGTTACACCAACACTCCGCAGTCTGCATTGGTCGCTGATCAGTTTCCGGTCACAATTCAAAGTGTTGGTTATGACCTATAAAGCCCTTCATGGCACCGGACCAGATTATCTCAAGGACCGCCTTCTGCTGCACGAATCCCAGCGACCAGTTAGGTCCCACAGAGTGGGCCTTCTCCAGGTCCCATCAACTAAACAATGTCGCTTGGCGGGACCCAGGAGAAGAGCCAACTCCCCCCAGAGATTAGAATTGCCCCCACCCTGCTTGCCTTTCGTAAGCTTCTTAAAACCCACCTCTGCCGCCAGGCATGGGGGAATTGAGATACTCTTTCCCCCTAGGCCTTTACAATTTTGTACATGGTATGTCTGTATGTATGTTTGGTTTTATAATAAGGTTTTGGAGCTGTTTTAATATTGGATTGTTATATGCTGTTTTTATTACTGTTGTTAGCCACCCAGAGTGTATGGAGAGGGGCGGCATACAAATCCAATAAATAAATAAATAAATGAATAAATAAATGAATAAATGAATAAATAAATGAATAAATAAATGAATAAATAAATAAATGAATAAATGAATAAATAAATGAATAGATAGATAGATAGATAGATAGATAGATAGATAGATAAATGAACAAACAAATGAACAAACGAACAAACAAGCAAAGAAACAAACAAACAAACAAACAAACAAACAAACAAACAATAAAATGTATCAAACTGCCTTTGAATGCTGATCATACTTGCATTTTTCTGCACAATATGAAGTATGGAGTTGCGGCTGTCATCTCACGAGCAAACACCCATCTGCCCTCCTCATTTTGGGGTCGCCTGTCAGGGGCCAAATAGGAATTTTTTATGGTTCCAACCTTTGTTGCGGCCGGTTTTTTGCCTACTTCATACTGGAGAATGAGGATGGACTGGTTAGGAGGTGCAGCGCACTTTAGTTTCAATCTGGTTACAATTGGCTTATCCCTTTGTTCACTGGGGTTTGGCAGGTAAGGGGTGGAAATGGGCAGCAGTAGCAACCGTGCGTTCTCCTTTAGGACACCTTTTGGGAGGTGATGGGCGGCCCCTCGCAAGGAACTCCCGGCGGCGACCTGCCTGAGCAATTGGAGTGGGGATGCCCTTGGGTCTCAGCTAACCCCTTTCCCAGATGGGGATGGGATGGTGAGCCCCCCCTACACACCTTGTGGACATCGCCTAGAACATGGTGATGGACTTCACCCTTCACCTTGATCGGCAAGGAGCTATGCCCATAGTTGCCCAGGAAGGTTAACATCAGGAATTTCCACCCCATTTTATGATTGGCCTCTGCAGGTCCTGATTATTAGTTAATAATCAGTTATTCTAATATGTTAAACAATAGTGACCCATTTCCTCCAGCTCTTTACGTCCACATTCTCATTCCACCTCCATCACAACATATTTAAAATGCATGAAATATAGACTTTTTAAAATGCTACTAACTGTCGTACCTGAAGCTTATATAGTTTTAAACTTATTTATTTATTTATTTATTTATTTATTTATTTATTTATTTATTTATTTATTTATTTATTTATTTTGTCCAATACACAATGGGAGTTTTAGTGGGTATATATATATATAATTTGTTTTTGTAGATTTTCACAGGTACTGTATATGTATGTAGATTGTTCTGCGTTCGGGTTTTGCCCCGTGTAATATTTTGAGTGTCTATACGACGTTTCGGTGAAATCACATTCACCATCATCAGGCTGAAGTTGTAAGCTTCGTGCTACTGTAGATATAGTTTGTTTGCAACTGCCATTTGTTCCTTATAAATAGTGGTGGGGGTGGAGATTTGATTTGAATGTAGCAAGTAGATTGGGTGGCTATGTTTTAATGATTTGATTGGTTGGTGGAATCACATTTAGTTGAAGGATTGACATGGTGATGATTATGATATGTTTTTTTTGTTTAGGGCTGGTTTCCAAATTTCTGGTAGGCGGGACGTGTCATCACGTTTATTCATGCTGAGGGAGTGTTTTTCTATCTCTATGGCTTCCATGATTATTTTTTTATATACGTGTTCTGTTTTGGAACTTCGATAAAACTAAATTACTTTCTATGTAGGCATGTTGGGTTCATTTTTCTCCCTCCCCAGGCTTTGGAGGCTTTCCTGAAGCCTGGGGAGGGTGAAAACAGCCTCTTCCCACCCTCTAGAATGCCAAAAAAAATCAACTCTGTGGGACCTAACTGGTCGCTGGGATTTGTGCGGCAGAAGGTGGTCCCAGAAATAATGCAGACATAACTAACTGTATGTTTCTACCGCACGAATACCAGCGGCCGATAAGATCCCACAGAGTTGGCCTTCTCCGGGTCCCGTCGACCAAACAATGTCATTTGGCGGGGCCCAGGGGAAGAGCCTTCTCGGTGGCGGCCCCGGCCCTCTGAAACCAACTCTCCCCAGAGATTAGAACGGCCCCCACCCTCCTTGTCTTTTGCAAATTACTTAAGACCCACATTTGTCGCCAGGCATGGGGGAGTTAAGTTATCCTTTCCCCCTAGGCTACTACAAGTTATGCATGGTATGTTTGTGTGTATGTTTGGGTTTTTTTTTAATAATAAGGATTTTTTAGTTGTTTTTATTAATTGGATTGTTCGTGTTGTTTTACCACTGCATACAAATCCAATTAATAATAATAATAATAATAATAATAATAATAATAATAATAATGTTTATATAGCACACAAATATATAAAAGGAAACGACCTTATAAAGTTAACGCTTCAGTGAAAGGACCAAACAGTTTCTATAAAGTTATAGAAGTTATAAATAAAACATTTATTACTACTTTAATAACCCCTGGGTATTGGTTATTTAACAAGAATACTTCAATCTCACAATGAGTCGAGTTTGTCAGACCACCAGTACTTAAATAGTGGACTCATACTGGATATGTAAAGCAGACTCAGCAAACAAACAAACAAACAAACAAACAAAACAAAACAAACAAACAAACAATAAAATGTATCAAGCTGCCTTTGAATGCTGAGCATATTCAGTTTTCATATGGAGGATTGGACTATTAAGTAACTGTCACCTTAGTATCTACATTGGCTCAGGAGAAGACTCTTCTATGCAAGTCATACAGCATCTTGGGACCGGGACTCACTGCTCACAGTCACTCATGCCCTCATCACCTCGAGGTTCGACTACTGTAATGCTCTCTACATGGGGCTACCTTTGAAAAGTGTTCGGAAACTTCAGATCGTGCAGAATGCAGCTGCGAGAGCAATCATGGGCTTCCCTAAATATGTCCATGTTACTCCAACACTCCGCAGTCTGCATTGGTTGCCGATCAATTTCCGGTCACAATTCAAAGTGTTGGTTATGACCTATAAAGCCCTTCATGGCCCTGGACCAGAATATCTCCGGGACCGCCTTCTGCCGCACAAATCCCAGTGACCAGTTAGATCCCACAGAGTTGGCCTTCTCTGGGTCCCGTCGACTAAACAATGTCATTCGGCAGGACCCAGGAGAAGAGCCTTCTCTGTGAGGCCCCGACCCTCTGGAACCAGCTCCCTCCGGAGATCAGAACTGCCCCCACCCTCCTTGCCTTTCATAAAGTTCTTAAGATCCATCTCTGCCGTCAGGCATGGGGGAACTGAGACATCTCCCCTGGGCCTATACAGTTTATACATGGTATGGTTTTTTTAGTGTTTTTTAAATTATTAGATTTGTTCTTACATTGTCTTTGTTATTGTTGTGAGCCGCCCCGAGTCTACGGAGAGGGGCGGCATACAAATCTAATAAATAAAATAAATAAAATAAATAAAATAAATAAAATAAATAAATATTAGGGAGAGGTTAGGCGGGAGAACCATTTGTTTGTATGATAGATGGAAAACTTTGACTATGTTGACCTGAGTATCTAAGTGCCATAACCTTTTCTCGAATCGCAACAGGTATTTTTCTAGATCTAAAGCAAGTAGGGCTGGCATTGGCAGACCACACTGTCTCAGATTTTGGCTGGTTTGCTTTTTTCCAGAGTAGAATGATCTATTTCATATATAAAAATCAATGACCTTTCCAAAAGATTTGTTTCACCCAGAATATTAGAGAATATGACCTTGTCTGTGAGATACGGCCTAGTTCTAATTGGTGTCTTGCAATAGAAGTAAAATATGGAATGTATGCTATTGATTTTAAGATATACATTTTTTTAAAAAAAATATGTTTCAAGGATCATGAAGTTTTTATAAACATATATCTGAGGTCCATATTACAGCATGCCAAGAACTTTGGCCTTGTGTTCTGTTGCTAAAGCGATAAAACTGTTTCCCTTCAAATTTGTTGATGGTTAAAAGTTTTGAGCTTCCATTGATAAGTCTCTTGTTTCGTGACCCCAGCATGTGGAGGACTGAAAGTGATTGGGTATTGAAATGCTTTTATTTGGTCAATGGTCTGCCATGAACTGTACAATTTGATGTATTATCACAGGTTTTTTTTTGGAAAATACTTAAATCTTTGGGGGGGGGGTGTTGGTAAATTTATTTTAAAAAATCTCTATCCCATGCCCCCAAAGCTCCTTGAGACCTCTTCATAACCCAATTTTTGAAAAGGGTAGCTTCATGAAGGAGATGAAGGGTGGAAATTTGGATTGGCAAAGCTTCTGAAGTAGAGTGACTAGTAAATATCTTTTGCAAGGCACCTTCATCCCTCAAGAGTTGGGTGGCATACAAATCTTAAATAAGTAAGTAAGTAAGTAAGTAAGTAAGTAAGTAAGTAAGTAAGTAAGTAAGTAAGTAAGTAAGTAAGTAAGTAAGTAAGTAAGTAAACCAACCAACCAACCAACCAACCAACCAACCAACCAACCAACCAACAAATAAACAAGTAAACAAACAAGTAAACAAACAAGTAAACAAACAAGTAAACAAACAAGTAAACAAACAAGTAAACAAACAAGTAAACAAACAAGTAAACAAACAAGTAAACAAACAAACAAACAAACAAACAAACATAATTGCTTACAAGAAGTAATAGGAACAACAGTAGAATCTACTCCAGAACTTTTAAATTAGGTATATTTTAAAAGCCAATACCAAGTCTCTTATTTTGCACATCACAACAGCTGCTAGGATTGCGTAGGCACAAAGCTGGAGGAAACCCTAATAAACCCATTATAAGTTTGATAATCAAGAGGATATGTGATTGTGCACAAATGGACAAATTCACTATAGTAGAGGACAAAAGGATTCAGACTATTTTGAAATATGGAAAAAGTGGTATAAATGAACGAAATTAAACTGAGGAAATATTATTTTACTGAAAGAGTAGTAGATGCTGTCACGCTGTATATTGATAGCCCCTCAGAGACATTTAGTAATAAAATAGTTAACCATGTGTGCCTTATTAGATCCTCCTCTTATGATGTAATATCCTGCCAACTCACTTCCTTCTTCTTCACTCCCCACTCCCTTCTCTTCTAATCCTCCATGATGTATGACATATATTTTATGTTGTCCCTCGAGACAATCTTTTATTTGTTTATTTCTGTTTTTAAAATAAATATATCTTGTTTGAACAACTGACTAAAGGCTGACTAACAACTGACTAACTGACTAACTGACTTAACCCCGTGGAGATCCATCGACTAAAGGCTGACTAACAACTGAACAACTGACTAACTGACTTAACCCCGTGGAGATCCATCGATCTCCACGGGGTTAAGGTCCTAACAGACTTTAATCATTACACAAACCACGACAGATGCTTGGAATAAACTTCCAGCAGACGTGATTGGTAAATCCACAGTAACTGAATTTAAACATGCCTGGGATAAACATATATCCATCTTAAGATAAAATACAGGAAATAGTATAAGGGCAAACTAGTTGGACCATGAGGTCTTTTTCTGTTGTCAATCTTCTATGTTTCTATGTAATGATAGAAAATCGAAGATAAAATGTGGGACGAAGATATAGAATTAGAAGACATTGGAAAATGATGTATAAATATAATAATGTGTCTAAAAGGCTGTAGATCTGCTCAAAAGAAATGATATGTAAAATGTGAAAAACCAATAAAACACAATTTTAAAAATAAATATCCTTGCTTAACAGAACATAAGTGGTTTTTAGTTATTTTTAATATTAAATTTGTGCCATTATAATATTGTTTTTATCGTTGTTGTGAGCTGCCCCGAGTCTTCAGAGAGGGGCGACATACAAATCTAATAAATTGAATTGAATTGAATTGTGAGTAGGGATAAGCACCAGAATCATTACTTTTAGCCTCCCAAATAGTGTTGGTGTGTACCTTAATAATCATTAAAAAAAAAGATCAGTCAATGAATTATCTGGTTTCCTCCAATATTTTATCTTGAGAATGGTGTCATTTTCAATAAAGGCAGCAAAACGAACTCCTTTTCGAAGTTAGCAATATTTCTTCCCCAAATAGTGTAATATAAGGCACTGATTTATTGTTCAATGATCCTTCCTAAAATCTGCCTGTTCAGGCATAATAATGTCCTTGGAATATGTCCCATCATGTAATTTGTGGCAGACATATCTAACACTACATTTACTAATTACAGAAAGAAGACTAATTGGATGGCCTTTGGCGGGCTTTCTTGAGCTAAACTGATTTGGTGGTGAGTGTACAGCAGGTATATCAAAGCATTTTTCTTGGCGACAGAAAATAAGTGGTTTATCTTGGTTTGTTTTAACGTAACCCACATTAACTATTATCTGGCATATTAAACACATGTTCACTTTTGCTTCTGGCCTCTAGACACAATACTTTGTGGCTTTAGAGGGCATCATTGAATAGAATCATTATTCATGGTTAGCTTTATGCATACACGGAGCAAAATAAACTGTTTATACTGATCCACTGAATTTGAGTGGAAGATGCTCATGTAATATCTACCAACAATGTCATGCAAGTATACTTTTCTATATTGCTATAAAGTATGTGTGTGTAGGGGAGATGAATGTGGATGGGAAGGGTGGGAGTGAGAGAGAGAGAGAGAAGAAAAAAAATTAGTGTCACAGTGAAATTAGAAATGGAAGCGAGTTTTATACAGGAAACAGCAAACATCATTATTATTATTATTATTATTATTATTATTATTATTATTATTATTAATTGAAGTTGTATGCCCCCCCCTCTCTGCAGACTCGGGGCGGCTAACAACAATGGTAAAACAACATATAACAATCCAATTTGATAAAACAACTAAAAACCCTTATTATAAAAAACCAAACATACACACAAACATATCATGCATAACTTGTAATGTCCTAGAGGGAAAGAATAACTTAACTCCCCCATGCCTGGCGCCCCGAGTCCTCGGAGAGAGGCAGCATATAAATCCAATTAATAGTTTAATAGTGAAGCACGGGTATCCAGTTACTAGTTTGATATTTTGACAGTAATATTTTAACCCTTTTATTTTGGTTTTTCTTTTTTTGTAGTTAATATTTTATTCTTCAATCCAACTTATTTATTTATTTATTTATTTACTTACTTACTTGTTTATTTATTTGTTTATTTGTTTATTTGTCTGTCTGTCTGTCTGTCTGTCTGTCTGTCTGTCTGTCTGTCTATCTATCTATCTATCTATCTATCTATCTATCTATCTATCTATCTATCTTTCTATCTATCTATTTATTGGATTTCTATGCCGCCCCTCTCCGGGGACTCAGGGCGGCTCACAACATATAGAATATACAGTACACAATATCTTAAATCCAATTAACTAATTAAAAATATTTTTAAAAAACAACAACAGAAAACCATAAAAAACACTCATTCCATTCACCCCACATTCTCTCTACACATTCATTGGCCAGGAGACAAAGATCTAATGGCCCCAGGCCTGATGGCATAAGTGAGTCTTCAGACTCTTATAGAAGGCAAGGAGGGTGGGGGCCATATGAGTCTCTGGGGAGAGCTGATTCCAGAGGGCCGGGACCCCCACAGAGAAGACCCCGCCAAATGACATTGTCTGGTTGACGGAACCCGGAGAATGCCAACTCTGTGCGACCTAACCAGTCACTGGGATTCATGCGGCAGAAGGCAGTCTCGCAGGTATTCTGGTTCCATGCCATGTAGAGCTTTATAGGTCATAACCAACACTTTGAATTGACTCCGGAAACTGATTGGCAACCAATGCAGTGTTGGAGAAATATGTGCATGTCTGGGCAAGCCCATGACTGCTCGTGCGGCTGCATTTTGCACAATTGCTGGGAGAGATCATTTCATTCATTACATTCAACACAAACTCCTTCTAAATGAGTCTATGAAAGTAGAAAGCAGATGGCATTAAAGCAGGCTGGAGAGAGGAAAACAGAAGGACTACATTTGTGTATCTGTTTATAACTTTCAACCAAAATATTATTTTTAAATTGATTTTGCTCCAAAAACAACATGTTATTTTGCAATAAATATCTATGAATGGCAATTGCGTGACAATATTTTGAGAAGTGGGTCTTTCATTAGAAACTGACATTTTTCAAATGTACAAAGGAAAAAACATTTTAACTCCCCTGCTCATTTTAATAATAACAAGGTTTTTAACACTTTAATGCCTTTCATTTCAACAGTTTTAATAAGGTGTTCATGCTCTTTTAACTTTGGGTTAAACTTTGGGTTGGGAATTGCCCAGAGTTTGTTGCTGTATAAGATGGGCACCTATATAAATGGTCTAAGTAAGTAAACGAAAACATAACATAACAAAATTGAACGGGTCCAAAGATGGGCTACAAGAATGGTGGAAGGTCTTGAGCATAAAACATATCAGGAAAGACTTAATGAACTCAATCTGTATAGTCTGGAGGACAGAAGGAAAAGGGGGGACATGATCGAAACATTTAAATATGTTAAAGGGTTAAATAAGGTTCAGGAGGGAAGTGTTTTTAATAGGAAAGTGAACACAAGAACAAGGGGACACAATCTGAAGTTAGTTGGGGGAAACATCAAAAGCAACATGAGAAAATATTATTTTACTGAAAGAGTAGTAGATCCTTGGAACAAACTTCCAGCAGACGTGGTTGGTAAATCCACAGTAACTGAATTTAAACATGCCTGGGATAAACATATATCCATCCTAAGATAAAATACAGGAAATAGTATTTTATAGCAGACTAGATGGATCATGAGGTCTTTTTCTGCCACCAGTCTTCTATGTTTCTATATCAGTTCAACTGATCTTTTACAGGCATTAATTCATTCATTTCCTAAAATAATCTTCAACGCATGATTTGGCTTGAGCAAAGAACAAGATCTTTCGCGGAGAGGGGCGGCATACAAATCTGAATAATAAATAAATAAATAAATAAGAGAGAGAAGTTAAATCCTCCTCTCTTCCCTGGATCAGTCCTTTAATCAAAGGTTGTGGTTGCCAGTACAAATAATATATTGATGGTTTGACATTACATTAAATATCTGTAGTTTGTTTGTTTGTTTGTTTGTTTGTTCGTTCGTTCGTTCGTTCCTTCCTTCCTTCCTTCCTTCATTCATTCATTCATTTATTTATTGGATTTGTATGCCGCCCCTCTCCGTAGACTCGGGGTGGCTAACAACAATGATAAAAATAACATGTAACAATCCAATCCAATACTAAAATAACTAAAAAAAACCTTATTATAAAAACCAAACATACATACAGACATACCGTGCGTAAATTGTAAAGGCCTAGGGAAAAAGAATATCTCAGTTCCCCCATGCCTGACGGCTGAGGTGGGTTTTAAGAAGCTTACGAAAGGCAAGGAGGGTGGGGGGAGTTGGTTCCAAAGGTTCCAAAGGCTCTTCCCCTGGGTCCCGCCAAACGACATTGTTTAGTTGACAGGACCCGGAGAAAGCCCACTCTGCTACTGTTGGGAGAAATCTCTATCTACTTCAGTTCCAAGTAGGGAGAAAGACACTGGAAACATGGAGGCTGATTGGAAATATGGTTTGTTGATATGGACACATGGAGAGTGGGGGTTATTTATACCTTCTTTGGGCTTTGCCCTTGAGCTTCCTGTTCCTGTGGCAAGAGCATGTATTCTATTGGCTGTAGTCAGACTCCTTTGGTGCCATGTGGAGCCAGGTTTGTTTTGTCTGAATCAAGTGTGCTTGAACCTTGGGCTGTTGTAAAGTCCCCAAGTCTTACATCAGCTCCGCTGGCTGCTGGTTGGCCACAACTTTCTTCCTTGGAGAGTTGACAATTGTGAATTAACTTTGCTTCTCAATAATATCCTTGTCTGAGCCAATGGACTGTCCTGCAGAATTTAAACATTAATCCCAACATTAGAAGATCAGGCGTTTATACCTATATTCTTTTCTAGCATTCATTAAAAACACCTGCTAATAATTTTTCAAGGGCCTTTTCAGTTCCTATAAATGTTATGCTAACTTTTTTTTTTAAAAAAAAAAGTTGATACAGGTTAATATGTTTATTATAAGCATGTCATTGTTTTTTTTATTTTCCTATTGTAAATGCAACCTGTTTACTCTTTATACATTATTTCAATTGTTTTCTTTTTGTATTTGTCATTTCACAGTAACCTTAAAAAACCCTCTTTTTAAAATGATCCTGTAATCTTTTAACTTGAGGTAGAATCCAGGAGACTGGATGGATCTCAGCATTTACTGCCTGGATGCCCTTCCTGAGGATATGTGGAGTTCCAAGTACATTGGTATCTCTACCTAAGAACGTCTCTACTTACAAACTTTTCTAGATAAGAACCGGGTGTTCAAGATTTTTTTGCCTCTTCTCAAGAACCATTTTCCAGTTACAAACCCGAGCCTCCAAAACTGTAACCGGAAAAGGCAGGGAGAAGCCTCCTTGCGGCCTCTCTAGGAATCTCCTAGGAGGAAACAAGGGCCGGCAAAGGCAGGGAGAAGCCTCTGTGAGGCCTGTCTAGGAATCTCCTGGGAGGAAACAGGGCTGGAAAAGGTGGAGAGAAGCCTCTGTGGGGCCTGTCTAGGAATCTCCTGGGAGGAAACAGGTCCAGAAAAGGCAGGGAGAAGCCTCTGTGAGGCCTGTCTAGGAATCTCCTGGGAGGAAACAGGGCTGGAAAAGGTGGAGAGAAGCCTCCATGGGGCCTCTCTAGGAATCTCCTGGAAGGAAACAGGGCCTCCACCCTCCCTGTGGTTTCCCCAATTGCACCCATTATTTGCTTTTGCGTTGATTCCTATGGGAAAAATTGCTTCTTCTTACAATCTTTTCTACTTAAGGACCTGGTCACGGAACAAATTAAGTTCGTAAGTAGAGGTACCACTGTAGATATTTTTTCTTTGCACCTTGGTAGAGAGAAACATCTGCCAATATTTAGGATTGAACTCTCAACCTTCCAAGTGGGAGGTAAGCATCTTCACCACTAGGTCATTACATTGCTTTTACTCTAACAATAATGATATCTTTTTAAAAAAATAGAAATCAAATGGTTGACCATGGTAAATAGACTTTCCACACTGGAAAATGGGGATGAAAGTTGTGATATTGCATAAAATATTTGTCAGAAGAGCTTCAGGTTAGAATGAGAACCAAATGTCAAAAATTCAATGTTTGTATTCCAAATGCCATATAAAATCAGATGAAAAATAATCACTTGCTACATTTTTATTCGCAGTAGGGTAGTGGTAAAAACAAGTAGTAAGATTTGCAGTAATGGAGTACACAGACAAATGCATTCTGCCCATAATTAAGCCTGTGTGGACAAATAAAACAGGCAAAGCAAATTTAAAAATATAGCCTTAAAAATACGGGGACCATTTGCCAGAACAATATAGCACTACTGAGTTTAATTTTAAAACGCTTTGACAAAACGAACACTGATTTTCTTAATTATTTATCCCAGGACCCCAATTATTACTGTGCTACCTCTGGGGAAAGTATCATAACAAATGCTTATTCTAGACACTAATAGTATACCTGAATCAAACCTGAATCATCCATTTTTACTCTTAGGGAATAATTTTGGAATAAACAGTGTAGTATCTTTCGGCAATAAGGCAGCAGATTGTAATTAAAGTTCCTTTCCTGGAGCTGGTTCATATATACTTCTTTAACTGGCTGTCTCACATATTTCGATGTTTGTGTGCCTCCCATACCAAAATATCACAAAGAATGTGCTGCTAATATTGAACACAGGTTTAAGAATGTGCATTCTCATGAACACAATGTTTGTGCAAGAGTTGAAATAAATTTTCAAAGATATACAAAATATTAAACCTTCTGCTAACCCCTGCTGACCTGCATATTAAGGTTTGAGTATGGGAAAACATGAGTATTTATGTATTCATTTCATTTGTAGTAGGTTTTTCTTCTTCTTCTTTAACTTGGCAATTTTAACATTCAATTAGATCCTGCAATTCTTCAGCCAATTCTGGCAGTTGAAGTGAATACATCTTAAAGTTGCCAAGTTTGGAAATAACCATTGATTCATATCCTGTCTTTTCTAAGAAGCTTACATGGATACACATGGGGGAAATATGCAGTGATTCAAAAAGGGGGGGGGAGCGATTTGAAGCATGGGAGTCCTCACCTGGCCCCCATGAAGATTTGCTTAAAGAAGCTCAATATATTCCTGGAATTGTGTGAAACCTTTTACATTAAAGGAGGTTTTGATAAAAGCTAACTATGTTTCATTGCATCGGAATCATCTTCTCCCCTAAAAATCACAGCACCATCCTGTTACATTTGGTGTCTTCCCTAATTCAGTCTCCACAATAACCTTTTATGGGATAGATTTGGTTGAAACAGATTGCTTCATATTGAGCTTGAATCTGAGCTTGAAGATATAAGATGTAAAAGACCTTGGAATACTAATATCGAATGACCTAAGTGCTAAAGCCCACTGCAACAATTTCGCCAAAAAAGCTTCAAGAGTTGTTAACCTGATCCTACGCAGCTTCTGCTCAGGCAATCCCACACTACTCACAAGAGCCTACAAAACTTTTGCCAGACCCATCCTAGACTACTGCTCATCTGTCTGGAACCCATGCCACATCTCAGACATCAACACCCTTGAAAATGTCCAAAGATATTTCACCAGAAGAGCCCTTCACTCCTCCACTCGAAACAGAATATCCTACAAAAATAGACTAACAATCCTGGGCGTAGAAAGCCTAGAACTACGGTGCCTAAAACACAATTTGAGTATTGCCCACAAGATCATATGCTGCAACGTCCTACCAGTCAATGACTACTTCAGCTTCAACCGCAATAACACAAGAGCACGCAACAGATTCAAACTTAATACGAGCCGTTCCAAACTTGACTGTAAAAAATATGATTTCAACAATCGAGTTATCGAAGCGTGGAACTCATTACCGGACTCAATTGTGTCAACCCCTAACCCCCAACACTTCTCCCTTAGACTCTCCACGATTGACCTCTCCAGGTTCCTAAGAGGCCAATAAGGGGCGTACATAAGTGCACTGGTGTGCCTTTCGTCCCCTGTCCAATTGTCTTTCCTTTCTTTCTCCTATCTTATATATTCTCTTCCTTTCATATATCCTCTCCTCTAAGTTCACTTTCACCCTCTTTTATATTATCACATTTCTATTTTTCTTCCTATGTATCTGTGTATTGGACAAATGAATGAATACATAAATAAATAAATATCTACTGGTCCGAGATCTCAGATTATGATACTACACTGCAGAGGTGGGGTCCTTCCAGTTTGGACCAGATCTCCTGAACCAGTAGCGACCCACTGGTCACATCCATAGGTGCCACCTTTTTTTTAAAAAAAATTTTTCCTTGTTTGTATGGCTTCTCCTCTTCCACTGCTTGGGAAAGGGGCCACCAACTCGCCCACCCACCCCTGGGTTAATACTGACCTTTGTTTCTTCACCTGAAGCACAGCTGATTAGCTCCTCAGCTGTGTTTTGGGCTGCATCCTGCTACTGAGCATATACGGAAGCAAAATTGCATGAGGGGACGCGATGCGAACCAGTGGCAAAGGTAAGTGGAACCAGGGGTGGGCTACTGCCCAGACCGGAGGGCGCACAGTGAGGTAGCAAAAATGGAGCTCCACTCCAGAGCACCCAATTTGCACTGAAAGTTATTGAAAGAAAATGCAGGGCATCCTGCATAAACCACATCCACAGTGTGGTAGTAACAAATTTGGTAGCCCTTCACTGAGTGGAACTGACCCTGCAACATTGCCTCTAAATTACTACTTCTACCATCCTGTTTCCATCTTTCCATTACAGCAGCAAATTTCTCTTTTATTTATTTATTTTATTTATTTATTCAATTTTTTCTTGCTGCCCTTCACCTTAGACTCAGGGTGGCTCACAACAGGTTAGCAATAGCACTTCTTAACAGAGCCAGCATGTTGCCCCCATAGTAAAGCCCTTCATGGCATCGGACCAGAATATCTCCGGAACCGTCTTCTGCTGCACGAATCCCAGCGACCAGTTAGGTCCCACAGAGTTGGCCTTCTCCGGGTCCCGTCGACTAAACAATGTCATTTGGCGGGACCCAGGGGAAGAGCTTTCTCTGTGGCGGCCCCGACCCTCTGGAACCAACTCCCCCCGGATATCAGAGTTGCCCCCACCCTCCTTGCCTTTCGTAAGCTCCTTAAAACCCACCTCTGTCATCAGGCATGGGGGAACTGAGATATTCCCTTCCCACTAGGTTTATAAAATTTATGCATGGTATGTCTGTATGTATGATTGGTTTCTTAAATTGGGGTTTTTTACATTACTTTTAATATTAGATTTGTTCATATTGTCTTTTTACTGTTGTTAGTCGCCCCGAGTATATGGAGAGGGGCGGCATACAAATCTAATTTATAAATAAATAATAAATAAAATCCGGGTCCTCATTTTACCCACTTTGGAAGGATGGAAGGCTGAGTCAACCTTGAACCGGTGATGAGATTTGAACCACTGACCGACAGATCTACAGTCAGCTTCAGTGGCCTGCAGTAGAGCACTCTACATGCTGCGCCACCCCGCCTTTTTTTTTTTGTCATTCAAAGTTTCTCCGCTGAAACAATTTTGCATTCATTGATTTTTTTTTAGTTCAGCTATTGCTGTAAGCACCTCTCAGGTTAGTTACTTAGATAGCTAATTTATGTATGCATATATACAATTTACAGCAGTCTTTTTCAAACTTGGCACTTTTCCCAGCATGCTGGCAGAGAAAAATCTGGGAGTTAAAGCCCACACATCTTAATGTTGCCAAGATTGAAAAACACTGATTTAGAAGCTGTCTGACTCCTAATGACTCTGGGCATTTTACAGTTGCAAAACATAAGAACAATGCAAAACACAGAAAAGAAATCATAAGCAGCTCAGAGATAAACATATAAACAAAGAAAACCCAATCCAATAGGCTTCCAACCAACCTCAATTAATTAGAGTTGCATATAAATACCATTTTCCAAGCCAAAGAAACCCCAAAGAATTTATTTCCCTTTAAATCACTCTTTTTTGCTGCATTCATAAGCTATTGAGTAGAAACAGATTTGTTGATTCAGTGTATATTTCTCCAAGGCCAGTCTTAATCAGTGTTAATAGGGAGTAAGGGATCCAGTCCACAGCCTCTCTTCTGTGTATGCCGCAGAGCTAAGTACTCTCTCCACTCCTTTTTAATATCTATCTATCTATCTATCTATCTATCTATCTATCTATCTATCTATCTATCTATCTATCTATCTATCTATCTATCTATCTACTTACTTATTTATTTGTTTATTAAATTTGTATGCCACCCCTCTCCGTAGAGGGCATTCTCTTTGACCCACAGCTGACTTTAGAACATCATCTATCATCTGTGGCAAGGGGTGAATTTGCCCAGATTCACCTGGCCCTCTCTGGACAGGAAATCTCTACTTACAATCACTCATGCCCTTATCACCTTGAGGATCAACTACTGTAATGCTCTCTACATGGGGCTACCTTTGAAGAGTGTTCAGAAACTACAGATCGTGCAAAATTTATTTTATTTATTTATTAATTGGATTTATATGCTGCCCCTTTCCAATGACTCGGGGCATCCTACAACATATAGCCGCACGAGCGGTCATGGGCCTTCCCCAGTATGCCCATGTCTCTCCAGCACTCCACAGGCTGCATTGGCTGCCGCTTGGTTTCCGGAAGCAATTCAAAGTATTGGTTATGACCTATAAAGCCCTACATAGCATTGAACCAGATTACTTATGGGACTGCCAGTGACCGGTCTGGTCCTACTGAGTCAGCCTTCTCCACGTCCCATCAACTAGACAATGTTGCTTGGTGGGACCTAGAGGGAGAGCCTTTTTTGTGGGGGGTCTGGCCCTCTGTAACCAGCTTCCCCCAGAGATTTGCACCACCCCTACCCTCCTCGCCTTCCCTAAGAGTCTGAAGACTCATTTGTGCCATCAGACTTGCCCCTGGTTGATGAATGAGAGGTGTGTTTGCTGTGTAAATGGGAGTGATTGATTTGTAATAAACTTGGGTTTTAGAGTAGTTAGTTTTAAAGTTAAGTTGGATTTAAGATGTTTTCATTGTCTTTTATATGTTGTAAGCCGCCCTGGGTCCTCGGAGAGGAGCGGCATGATTAATTAATTAAACACACAAACAAACAAGCAAACAAACAAACATTGCTTCTTCCACAAGCTGCCAGTTTGCTTCTGGATTCAATTCAAGATGTTGGTCATCACCTTTAGAGCCTGGCATGACATGAGCCCGGGTAATTTGAGGAATTGTCTCACCCCTTTTAGAAAAGGTCACCCCACCCATGCCAGCAGAGGAGCCATACTACAGTTCCTGTCTGTCAAGGAATTTCAGGTTGCAGGATGTAGGAGAAGTTTGACCTTTTGTAACACCTTGAGGTGAGATTGTCTTTCATCCTCCTAACCTTCCACAAGAGACTAGGGCTTCAAGGAAGGAGTATCTTGCTAGAGGTGGTTGATGGACTAATAGTAGATATGCCCATCTTGCTCCATCCACTTCCATCTTTTAATTATAATCTTGTATTCTTATAATTGTTATTTTTATTATGGTTTTATCACTTTTAAGCTTGCAAGCCATCTAAAGTCACCTTATGGTAAGATGGGCAGCAAATCAATGAATCAATTAATATATAGAATACATTTTATTTTTTATTGAATGATTCCATTGATAATTACAATAGTTTGGTATGACAATTGCATCTTGTAAGACTGTTCTAGCCCAAGTAATATTTTTGATGTATTTTTAATGAAGTCCAAAATTGTATTTAACAGAGTATAATTTAGGATGCATTGCGTGTTAAACTGAGTGTCATTTGCTAATATTGCAATTATGTAGAAATGTTTGTCTTCAACTTTTGTCTTCAGTGTTTGCTAATCCCATTACTTCTATTTTTTTAATTAGAAAGTTACATTATAATATATTAATATAATATCAGCTATATTAACTATAATTAAAATTCCACTCAGTAGTGCAGTTGAAACAATTAAGCACTCACCTTTTATGGCATCCTGAAATATCATTTGAAAATATAATTATCAAACAATAAATACTAGCAAACCTGCAAATATTAAGTAAAATAGTAATTAAAGTCAATCAAAGCTATAGGGTATTATGAGGAAATTCTAATTATTTCAATTATAGAGTTGCAGTGTGGAGTTTGCCATGCTGAAGTTTCAGCAAATTATGACAATTATTTCCAAAATGTTTTTACTATCATTTTCATTTATTCTTTCAAATCACAAAAGTAAAGTAGATTAAATAGTAAAATTGACTCATCAATTTTGCACTGTTTTACTGAAATACCTAAAGAAGTGAAGTGTGTGTGTGTGTATTCGATTGTATTGTATTGTATTCTATTCTACTCTACTCTACTCTATTCTATTCTATTACCTTTTTTTGATTCTGATACTAAATTATTCTTGTATTGAAAAGTAATAGCTGGATACCCATGCTTTGTAGGTGGGTGGGGGGGACACTAAGCTTTGCCACAAAACTTGTCTCAGTGCTCTCCAAGCTGTGGAAGTGACAGGACTTTAGTTATTGTAAACCTCTGTGTGCCAACCATGTCATGAAAAAAATGGAATCAACGATCAAGCAATGTTATGTGATTACGTTTTGTGCTAAACTGAAATTGAACCTGATTATTTGGACAACGTCATCACTGGTGATGAAACGTGTATTTTTGAATACGACCCAGAAACAAAACGCCAAAGCTCTGAGTGACACACCGACCAGTCCCCCAAGTCCAAAAAGGCAAGAATGAGCAAATCAAAAGTGAAAACAATGCTCATTGTCCTTTTCAACAGTAAAGGGATGGTCCATAAGGAGTTTGTTCCTCAAGGACAGACAGTTAATGCTGCCTACTACATGGATGTAGTAGGAAAGACTCCAAAAAAGGGTAATGAGGAAGAGAAAAGACATCTCCGCTACCTGGCAACTCCATCACGACAACGCGCCTTGCCACAATGCACTACGAGTCCGCTAGTTCCTAGCCAAGCACCAGGTGCCAATGCTGCCCCACCCCCTATAGTCTTGACATCACCCCAGCAGACTTCTTTTTTGTTCCCAGCCTTGAAAGGAACCCGTTTTTCGTCCATAGACGAGATTCAATCAGCCGTGAAAAAGACCTTGTGAGAGGTCCCTGAAGACACCTTCCAGGGCGCCTACCGGTCATGGCAGAGTCACTGGAAAAAATGTGTAGAGCCCCAAGGACAGTACTTTGAAGAATTTTAAGTGTTTGTGCAAATCTGTTCAATACATTACTTTTTAAAAAAATAAGTTACAAGGAATGTTGTATCCAAGCAACTGAAGTGTCACTTAAACAATGACACTTAATATTTTCTGTTCAGTCTCCAACCTATTGCCCTTCAAAAATATTAAATATAATTGTCTTCATTTTTAGGCAGTTGAATAAATTAAGAATTTCAGTCCAAGTAATATTAGAATGTTCCAGGTTGAGATGAATTGCTCTATTTCATAATTAGAAAATAATGTTGTATTTATTGCATAGTAAAATATGCAAAACATCAAGATGATCGTTTGTCTCCTAGGAGTCCAGCTGTTGCATTAAATGCATACCTACTATGGAGCTAATTATTGGGTGTTTTCCCATTATGCCTACAAGTTCATTCATGACCATTTATTTACCAGCCTTCTGTTGCTGTTCAATAAGAATTTAATATGGACACTCCTACCTTTTTCTTTGGACTTCAGCTTAGTCTGTCCAATTCTACTAATTTATGGAACAACAATAAATTGTTCAGAAGTGGATTTCTCTTTAACCTAAGTTCATTATGCATCTGGTGGTGACTGCATTCCCTAGAAGAACATTGCCTGAAATTTACATTTGTTTCAAATCATTATGATAATCAGCTCTTATCTGTTATCTGATGTTTGCCTCTTGGACTAATTGCTAACACCTGGCTTTTAGGCCACAAGGACATAGCTCTAAAACTTTCAAAATACTTCTGAGTTTATATACAGTATTTTTTTTTAAAAAACAAACAAACATTAATCTGCAATATAAGTTAACTGGGGGAACAAAAGGTAATAAGGTTTGGCTTGAAAAAATAGCAGAAGGTATTTATTTATTTATTTTTGCAGGTGCACCAATTTATGCTTTCATGTTGTTAAAGACTAGCACTTCCTGAAATCTCCCAGCCACGTAATTATACTTTCTAAATCAAAGCTGTCCTTTATAAACATGTTTATAAATAATGCCTTCCATACGTATTTTGGGCATTTGTTTTCCAGAAAATAAACAAAATGTTGAAAAGATAGTCAGAGGTTTATACTCATTTGAATGATACACATGATTCATTAAAAACAAATTCACATAATTCATAAAGCATTCGTGTAAAATCATATTCACGAAGCATTTACATAATATCATATATATATATATATATATATATATATATATATATATATATATATATATATATATATATATATATATATTTGTTCTAAACCACCAGGACTCCTTCTTTATATGTGAATGTTTATACGTGAACTATAAGCAATCAATCCATTTCATAACAACTCTATTAAATTCAGAATAAGATACATGGAGAGAAATAGAAATTTGATTTAAACACGTGGAGAATATTGAGTGATACCCATATTATGCAAAGACGGAATTTCAACCCTGTACAGAAAATGTGCTTCCAATGGAGATCACCAGGGAGAACTACTGTAAAATGGTGGCAATCAGGGGCGGATTCCAGATTCTTTCGATACCGATGTGCTGCATGCACAGCTCTGCTTCTGCTGCGGGTCCGTACCCATGTCCCAGTGAGATTTAGCTTCTGCGCATGCACAGGAAGCAAAACCTCATGAGGGGACGTGCTTACGAGAGATTTCGGTGATCGTTTTACTTCTGTGCATGTGCGCAAGACCACACCTACTCCAGGGTGCATGGGAAAAAATTAAGTTAGAGTGGGGATGGGGGCTCTACTACTTACCTTTGTATAGCTGCAGCCAAGCCTCATACACCTTGGCCCATTTCTTCTGTAGCCAGCAAGGCTTTCCTGAAGTAATATGGTAAATGATTTAGCTTTACTAGATAAATGGTCAAAGCAATGGAAACTGCAGTTTAATGTTTCCAAATGTAAAATAATGCACTTGGGGAAAAGGAATCCTCAATCTGAGTATTGTATTGGCAGTTCTGTGTTTGCAAAAACTTCAGAAGAGAAGGATTTAGGGATAGTGATTTCTGACAGTCTCAAAATGGGTGAGCAGTGTGGTCGGGCAGTAGAAAAAGCAAGTAGGATGCTTGGCTGCTTAGCTAGAGGTATAACAAGCAGGAAGAGGGATATTGTGATCCCCTTATATAGAGTGCTGGTGAGACCACATTTGGAATACTGTGTTCAGTTCTGGAGACCTCACCTACAAAAAGATATTGACAAAATTGAACGGGTCCAAAGACGGGCTACAAGAATGGTGGAAGGTCTTAAGCATAAAACATATCAGGAAAGACTTAATGAACTCAATCTGTATAGTCTGGAGGACAGAAGGAAAAGGGGGACATGATTGAAACATTTAAATATGTTAAAGGGTTAAATAAGGTCCAGGAGGGAAGTGTTTTTAATAGGAAAGTGAACACAAGAACAAGGGGACACAATCTGAAGTTAGTTGGGGGAAAGATCAAAAGCAACATGAGAAAATATTATTTTACTGAAAGAGTAGTAGATCCTTGGAACAAACTTCCAGCAGACGTGGTAGATAAATCCACAGTAACTGAATTTAAACATGCCTGGGATAAACATATATCCATCCTAAGATAAAATACAGAAAATAGTATAAGGGTAGACTAGATGGACCATGAGGTCTTTTTCTGCCGTCAGACTTCTATGTTTCTATGTTCTCTGTAGCCAATAATAGAGCTCTGGATCGATCCAAAGCTCTGTTATCGGCTAGAGAGGCCTTCAGTAAAGCCTTGCTGGATGAAGAAGATCCTGAAGGCTTCTGATACCCAAAAAGAGACTGTGTGTGTGTGTGACATGCACAAGTGAGATGAGTCAATGGATGACCACCATCCCCTGAAAATAAGATCAGGTGCTATTTTGGTGGCAAAAATGTATATAAGTTTTATTTCAGGTAATTTTACTGTCAGTCACAGGGCCCCATACATTCACAAATATTAAACTACAATAAAATAATATTAGAAAATAAAAGACTATTGAAAATATACAGTGTAGTAAAATATCAAAACAGATAAGTGCTGTTACATATAACAATTTAATGCATTATACTATATTTTCTAGTGCAGCCAATAAACAGTCCAAGATTAATTTGCTATTAATAAATTCTGCAGGCTACAAAAGCAAACGTAGCAATGATCTCTCTTGATGTTTCTTCCAGAAGTCTTGTATAAAAATCCATCTGGTTATCTAGGGAATGGCATGATAAGGGAAGCTTAGAAGCTCAATATACTATCTTTCTCTTGAAACTGCAATAGAGAATGCATGGGCCAATAATTTATAAATAATAATTTGGAATACTAATATCAAATGAACTAAGTGCTAAAGCCCACTGCAACAATATCGCTAAAAAGGCTTCTAGAGTTGTTAACCTGATCCTACGTAGCTTCTACTCCGACAATCTCACACTACTCACAAGAGCCTACAAAACTTTTGCCAGACCCATCCTTGAATATAGCTCATCTATCTGGAACCCATACCACATCTCGGACATCAACACCCTTGAAAACATCCAAAGATATTTCATCAGAAGAGCCCTTCATTCCTCCACTCAAAACAGAATACCCTACGAAAATAGACTAAAAATCCTGGGTCTAGAAAGCTTAGAACTACGGCGCCTAAAACACAATTTAAGTATTGCCCACAAGATCATATGCTGCAACGTCCTACTGATCAATGACTACTTCAGCTTCAACTGCAACAACACAAGAGACACGCAACAGATTCAAACTTAATATTAACCGCTCCAGACTTGACTGTAAAAAATATGACTTTAACAATCGAGTTGTTGAAGCGTGGAACTCATTACCGGACTCAATTGTGTCAACCCCTAACAGCCCAGCAATTCTCCCTTAGACTATCCACGATTGACCTCTCCAGGTTTCTAAGAGGTCAGTAAGGGGCGTACATAAGTGCACTAGTGTGCCTTTCGTCCCCTGTCCAATTGTCTTTCCTTTATCTCATATATCATATATATTTTCTTCCTTTCATATATCTTCTCTTCTATTTTTACATATTATCTGTATATATATTACTTCATGTCTATTCTCTTCCATATGTATTGCGTATTGGACAAACAAACAAACAAACAAATAAATAAACAAACAAACAAACAAACAAACAAACAAATAAATAAAATTTTAGTGTTGTCCGATTGAAGAGGGCAAGTTCATTCTGCGCAGCCATTTTTTTTTCAACCTGCCCTCTAATACATTTAACAGCAACATTTCAACACACAGCAGTTGAAAAGCCCTATGGAACCGATTAACTGTGAGCTCATTAAGACATCAGGCCAGTTTGAAATAGACCTTACTGTGGTTCCCTTGTATTCCAGCTGTATTCCGTTTACAGGATCCTTTGTCTGGGAAAAGCCACAGTCTCTTCTTGTCCTAGTTTCAACAGTTCTTCTGGCATGAAACCCAATTTCTGAGCTTTGTCTCCAATTTAGAATTTGTGAAGCAAGGTAAGAGATGGCAAGCCTTGAGGATGAAGATGACTCATTAGCCAATATTTGAAAGGGGAGCTTAAAACTGAAAGAATAGGATAATACAATAGACACATTAGAGAGAGAGAGAGAGAAAGAGAGAGAGAGAGAGAGAGAGACATAGAAACATAGAAGACTGACGGCAGAAAAAGACCTCATGGTCCATCTAGTCTGCCCTTATACTATTTTCTGTATTTTATCATAGGGTGGATATATGTTTATCCCAGGCATGTTTAAATTCAGTTACTGTGGATTTACCAACCACGTCTGCTGGAAGTTTGTTCCAAGGATCTTCTACTCTTTCAGTAAAATATCGCCGGCTCGACTTACCGGCCACGGCGCTTTTGCGGAAGGGCCGGGCAGACACCGGACTCTTCATGGCGGCCACCATTTTGTTTTCGGCCGAAATCTCGCGAGACGAGATTTCGGCCGGGAAAGCCAGGCCCACGTGGCCTGGAATGACGTGGGGACCGGGCGGGGCTTGCTGGCCCTATTTAAGGGCCGCAGGCCCTGGGCCAAGCCTGTTCGCCCGGACCCAGTCAAAGGAGCAGACACTTGGCTGTCTGCTCCTGGCGCCTTTCGGCGGCTGCGTGGAGGCGGCCGTCGCTTTGGAGGCCTCGTTGGAGGCTGGAGGTGGCCTGCTCATCGCGGGCAGCAGGCTTCGGCCCATCCGAGGCTGGCGGTCTGCCCATCTTCCGAAGGAGCTCTTGGGCAGCAACGGGCTTGCGGAGGAGTCCCGTGTGAGGCCTCCCACCCCCACCCAGCTGAAAGGCGGCCGCGTGTTGCGGTCGCCATTTTGAGAGCCTCATCGGAGGCTCGGGGGAATGGTTTGGGGGGCTTCAGGTCCGGCGGGAAGGCCAGGCCTGGTGCCGTTTGGCTGTTGCCCCCCCTATTTCTGGGGGGGGATCGTTCTGGAAGCCCCCTTGGGGACGTGGGGGGCTCGGGCGGAGGGCTCGCGTGTGCGGCCCCTCCCGTTTCGTGGCCCCCGAAAAACAAGAAAAATAAATAAACATAAAATAAATAAAAATGGAGGACAGTTGGGCCCGTGGCGGCAGCTTCCTGCTGCTGCGCTGCCTGTTTGGGCAGAGGCCTTTTGCTGCCCTCTTGGGGCCCGGGTGGCCCCGGTTCCTTCATGTGTAAAATAAGAATCACGGGTACACAAGATTATATTAATAATAATGGGACTGATGATGGTTGCAATTATTTCACATATTTATATGGAACCATGGACATATAACGGCAAGAGAGACCCATTGGTCCCTCTGGTCTGCCCTTGTTCTGTTCTGTATTTTATCTTGGGATGGATATATGTTTATCCCAGGCATGTTTGAATTCTGTTGCTGTGGATTCATCTACCGGGCCTGCTGGAAGTTTGTTCCAAGCCTTTGCTATTTCAGTGAAATCATGGACAAACTTCAGTACAGTTATGGTCTAACTTAATTATTTAAATATTGTTGCCACTCGGTCCCAGTTTCTTGGGGTTTTTTGTTTCAGGGGGGGGGGACACCTGTACCCAGGTTTGCCCCCCCCCTGGCTCCTAGTGCAGGAACACAGGCCCCTGGGGCTGCTTTTGCCAGGGCCTGGTGTGTCGGGGGCGGGGGGTTTGACCCCGCCAACCCAGGCTGTAGGGCCTTCGCCCCTTTTGATGGCTTACCCGTCGGGGCCAGGGAGATTGGACATGGGGGCCACCACAGTGTGGGACCCGTTCACTGCATGTCATGGGTTTGCTGCAGAGGGGCTTGTTTCCCCCCTTTTGTATGTACAGCCATGCGTGTGGGAAGGCGGGGCTCCCATGCCGCTTCAATGTGCCCCTGCCCCTAAAAGGGGACGGTTAGGAGGGGAGGGGGTCCAGGGTACAAACCCCACCTACTGGGGGGAAAGCTGGGCCCTGCCCAATTAATTTACAAAACAACAACAACAACAACATTGGGGTTGGTTGAGGGACGACCACCCTCGCTCGAGAGCGGCCACTCTCTTGCTAGGTTTCTCCAAGGGATTCAGGATCCCTTACATGGGTTCGAGCAAGCCTTTGGGTTCCACAACCACAGGTTGGTTGTGGGGCATGACGGCATTGTTCGGTCCGGAATAGCATAAGAGGTGGCCATGGGGAGGGGCCTTGGGCCCTTCCCGGAGCCGCCCTTCCCGAATCTTGGGGTCTCCCCATTAGGGGGGTCCCCTGCAAGGTGGGTGATGAATTTAGGTTGATTCACCACTTGTCTTTTCTTAAAAGGGAGTCAGTGAAGGATTTCGTTCCTGACGAACTTTATTTAGTCCGGCTCGCATCCTTTGATGCGGTCGTGGCCATGGTAAGGCGGTGTGGGGTTGGAGCCCTTATGGATAAATGCGACATTAAGTCAGCATCCCGGCTCTTCCCCATGCACCCGGACGGCTTCGGGCTTTTGGGCTTCCATTTCATGGGTGTTTTTATGTGGTCGGGGTTTTACCCACGGGTGGCTCCGTCTCATGCTCTCTTTTGGGCGAGCTCGAGCACCTTATTGGAGTGGGCGCTCAGGAGGCGCAGCGGTCTGGGCTCGGCGTTCACTACCTCGAGGGTTTCTTGGTGGCGGGGACTGCGCGGGCAGAGCACTGCTTTGCTCTGCTGCGGGTCTTCGAAGCCCTTTGGCTCTGTTGGGGGTGCCTTTAGCCCCTGCGGGGACCGAGGGCCCCGCCACCGGGATTACCTTCCTCGGTATTGAATTGGACTCAGAGGTGCAATCTTCATAGATTGCCCCTGGACAAGTTGACTAAAATTAGGGATAACCTGGGTACGGTTCTGGGCTGCAGGAAGGTCACCCTTTGGCAGCTCCAGAAACTAGTTGGGATACTTAATTTTGCCCGCCGGGTCGCGGTGCCGGGCAGGGTTTTTTCTAGGTGGTTATATGCTGCGATGAAGGGGCTCCGTTTGCCCCATCATCGTACCCGCTTATGTGCAGGGGTCAGGGCTGACCTCTGCGTGTGGCGGGAGTTCTTAGAAAGTTTTAAGGGGTTGTCTTTTTGGAGGCAAGAGCTTCTTTTGGAAGCTGAATTGCAGTTGTGTTCTGATGCTGCAGGGACCTGTGTTAGGGCAGGGTTGTGTTAGGTGACCAGCGGTGCTGGTCTGCGTGGCCTCCAGAATGGAGGGCCTCTTCATTGGTTAAGGATTTGACCTTTTTTGGGAGCTCTTCCCCTTGATAGTGGCCCTAGAGCTTTGGGGTGAGCAGTTTAGGGCAAGACTGTGCATTTTGGTGCGACAGCCTTGTGGTTGTCCACGTTGTGAACGCCCTGTCCTCTAAGAGTGACAGGGTCATGCGGCTTTTCCGCCATTTTGTGCACAGGTCCTTGTCCCTGAACACATTGTTTTTGTCTAGGCATGTCCCCAGGTTAGATAACGGGGTTGCTGACGCCTTGTCCCGTGGTCAGTTGTCCCGGTTTCGGACCCTGGCCCCGTGGGCACGTGTGTCGCCAGAGGTTTTTTCCTGTCCACCGTTGGAGCCTGGGTGGGCTCCTGGGCAGTGGAGAGTAGAGGCTTGCTGGGCTAGGGCACTCTCGGGAGTGTCTGGCACTCTGGGGGGCTTAGCAGCAGGCAGGTGAAGAGTTTGGGGATTGCAGGCAGTATACGGGTTACCCCTATAGCTGGCCTGCCCCAGTTGTGTACCCGGCCATATTTGTGTCCAGCTTAGGCAGCATGGCCTTTCAGTTAGGACTATTATGGTCCAGGTTGGCCGGCTTCGCCTTTTGTCTAAGGCGGGGGCGGGGTTATTGATTTACGGTGACTTCCGCATTGTGACGGTGCCGGAAGGTTGGGCCAGGGCCTTATCGCAGGCCGTCAGGTCATTTTGTACCTTCCACCTCATTACCTCAGTTAGCTGGGTGCTAGTATGTATGGTTTGGCCAGGCCAAGTATGGATCCCGCCATTAGGGAACGTCGTTCTCGAGAGGCGCTGCCACTAGTGCGGTAACGGCGTTCTCGATACGGAGGATTCGGGGAAGTTGACCGCTGGCGGTCAACGGCCTGTTTTAGGGTACGAACGGCCTGTTGAGGGTCCGGGGTAAGATCTTAGGCCAGGTTCCCCTTTGGTCCCTTTCTATTCGACCCCGCCAGGACGCAACCGAGGGTGTTGCTTTGGGTCATGAGCGCTCCGAGACCACTCAGAAACAAGGTACCGTCGGGGGTGGGGACCCTGCCGTCGTGGCGGCCGGGTCCTTGTTGTCTGGCGGGGAGACGGGGTGTGCGGTGGGACGGGCGTTTCTACTGCTATTGCTGGGAGGGCGGCATCCCATTGCTGCGCCCAGGTGGTCCTGGGAGGGCGGCATCCCATTGCTGCGCCCAGGAGGTGCTGGGAGGGCGACATCCCGTTGTTGCGCCCAGTTGGTCCTGGGAGGGCGGCATCCCATTGCTGCGCCCAGGTGGTGTCGGGGGGCGGCATCCCATTGCTGCCCCCAGTTGGGCTGGGAGGGCGGCATTTCATTGCTGCGCCCAGTCGGTGGCCAGGGGCGGCATCCCATCGTTGCGCTCAGAGGTGTGCTGGGAGGGCGGCATCCCATTGCTGCGCCCAGTTGGTGCTGGGAGGGCGGCATCCCATTGCTGCGCCCAGTCGGTGCCGGGGGTCGGCATCCCATTGCTGCGCCTGGATGTGTGCTGGGAGGGCGGCATTCCATTGCTGCGCCCAGTTGGTGCTGGGAGGGCGGCATCCCATTGCTGCACCCAGTTAGTGCCGGGGGCGGCATCCCATTGCTGTGCCTGGATGGGTGCTGGGAGGGCGGCATCCCATTGCTGCGCCCAGTTGGTGCTGGGAGGGCGGCATCCCATTGCTGCGCCCAGATGGTACTGGGAGGGCTGCATCCTCTGGCGGCGCCCCGGTGGTGGGTCTTGCACCTCGGTGGCAAGGACCTGTGTGGGCCTGGGGGTCTACTTCAGATCTGCCAGGCTCGCGTTGCCTGCGGTGGCTTCGCACTGTGTGCCCCTCCACGCAGGGGGGTGGTCGAGATCCTCACGGGGATCGCTTGGTGGGACGCCATTTCCCTTAGGGCCCTTCACCGGGTTAGGAGGGGAGTTAAGGCCCTGGGTACGGTAGTCAGAGGGTTAGGCGGGGTGGTTGTGGCCCACCCCCGCATCACCATAGATCAGCTGTGGCTTTACCTGGCTGCTGGTCTTCCTCTGTCAGATCTGAGGAACACCACTTTCTTACAGGACCTGCAGTGTCTCTGCGTGAGCTGGCGCAGTTAGAGGGGGGAGTCGGGGGGCCAAGATAGAGATCTGACCCCCGCTCCGTGGCAGGTTAGGGGCGGAAATCTGGGTGGTGGTTCAGCAACTGCGCGTTCTCCCTTGGGCATCTTTGGGGATGATTGACAGGTTCTCTCCAAGCTCATGGTGAGTGCTACCTGCGCACTTGGGGGGAACCTGTCTTTGGGTCCCGCTATTGAAGTCCCAGGGTAGGGGTGAGCCGGCGGGACCCCCCTCATGTGAGTGCATGGCAGGGTCTCAGGTGAGGGAGAGGTCCCTCACCTGGACCAGCATCGACTACGCCCTTAGTTGCCCAGGAATGTTGACCTTTTACGTCATTTCCACCCCGGAAGTGTTTGTTTGACCCTGCAGGTCCACTGTTTCCGGGTCATAGTTGAATATGTTGATTTATGCAAATTTATGCTAATTCATGCTAATTTAATTAATAAATTATGCAAATTTATTTTAATAAAAATGACCCAAGTTTAAATCCAGCTCTGGTGTCCGTGTCGTTACTCCGTCTCTTCTGCAATAATATTTTCTCATGTTGCTTTTGATCTTTCCCCCAACTAACTAAAAAAGGAAATTATTTCCAAGTTCGAATGAGGCATGCATGTATCGGATCTCATTGCCTTATTTAGAGAGAGAGAATAATCCAGAAAATTTTATATTGGAACACTATACATTTATTTTACTGTGAATAAAATAAGTCAATTGGGATCATCCCAGATGATACGGTAATTTGTATTCCATGATAGACAATCTTGTAACATTGCCTGTAAGTCGCTTCTTCTAATCAGGAGGTTGAGATACTCATCCTTGGTCCAACTTAACTTTTTGTGGGCCGCCAGCAGCCTGTGTAGTTGACAGTGGATCCTGTTCAAGAGGAGACCAACTTGGTGATAAACCTGTGGCTTGTGCAGCTGACACACCAGTCAGACAGTGAGGAGGTTGGTGAGGACTCAATGCTAGAGGCAGAGATATGTGTATAAATATAGTGAGACAACTAGAAAAAATGGTCATGGAACTATGTTTCTATACAGCAACTGCTCCAAGTGAAAAAGTGGAAATGTTTAACACAACCAACAATGGAGGAAAGGTTGTCGAACACAGTAGAAGTTGCTAGGATAATTAAATTAACTTATTTCACTAGAGAAAGATAATATCTATATTTATGGCTGACAGGAAATCTCTTATAAACTTTGCATGAAATGGAGAGGGGGTATGCAGTCGCGATTTGTGGTGTTGATGGTTTTTTAAAAATGGATAATGGAAAAAATTGAGCTTATTCTGTATTAGATTCTGTAAATATTTATATTCTCTTTAAGCCTTTTAAATAATGATAAACAGAATATAGATGATAGATAGATGATAGATAGAAGATAGATAGATAGATAGATAGATAGATAGATGATAGATAGATAGATAGATAGATAGATAGATAGATGATAGATAGATAGATAGATAGATGATAGATAGATAGATAGATGATAGATAGATGATAGATAGATAGATAGATAGATAGATAGATAGAAGATAGATAGATAGATAGATAGATAGATAGATAGATAGATAGATGATAGATAGATAGATAGATAGATAGATAGATAGATGATAGATAGATAGATAGATAGATAGATAGATAGATAGATAGATAGATAGATAGGAGAGAGAGAGAGAAGTATTTGTTGTTTACAGGTCAAAAGAATCTACATAATAAACATGATAGTCTAGACATTCCTAGATAAAGCAATTTCTAGGAAATGAAATGGCATGAAAAAACCCTGAAATGATTATGAAATAAGATAGATAGACAGACAGACAGACAGACAGTGAAAGACACTCTCTCTCTTTCTCTTTTTCTTTTTCTTTCTCGTTCTCTTTCTTTCTTTCTCTCTCTCTCTCTCCCTGTGTGCGTGAGAGAGAGAGGGGGGGAGGGGGGAGACACAGAGAGAGATGGAGACAGAGAGAGTGAGAGAGAGAGAAAGGGGGACAGAGATCCCCCTTGATTTGTTAAAACAAGGTTTCTCTCTTTTGGAACATTTTTTTAAAGATTTGGGAATGCACTGTCCTTTTTGAATTTTTTTTCCACACCAATTCAACGTGAGTGGGTGTGAGTGCTTATAATAGGAGGTTTGTTAGCATTTGCTCTCTGAGAGCTAGGTTGAGTTGTTCAAAGTACGACTTCTACTAATAGACAACTCTTTCGGATTGTTGCTCAAGTGGAGGGATGTGTCAAGGTGCCCTGCCATTGTCAAAGTGATGGAGAGTTTTGATGGTACTCTTATTACACTTACTTGAAGGAAAATGGTTTTTCTCCAATTGCTCAGCAATCAGCACAGCACTTAAAGTGTCTTCAACAGCAATTTAGAATGTAGCACAGTGGAATCATAGGTTAAATTCAAGAGGGGAGGGAAAAAAAACCCACTGAGTGAACCAGCCGATGGTTGAATAACATTTAATATGTAGACAAACATCACAAAGCCTGGTACTGCTTACACATACAAACACAAAAACCTGCATTCAATTTTAGTCACCATGATGTAAAAAGGATGTTGAGACTCTAGAAAGAGTACAGAGAAGAGCAACAAAGATGATTAGAGGACTGGAGGCTAAAACATATGGAGAACTGTTGCAGGAACTGGGTATGTCTAGTTTAATTTAAAAAAGAGAAGGAATAGGGATGATATGATAGCACTATCTATCTTCCAATAGATATCTTCTACCGCACAAATTCCAGCGGCCGATAAGGTCCCACCAAAGTTGGCCTTCTCCGGGTCCCGTCGACCAAACAATGTCGTTTGGCGGGCCCCAGGGGAAGAGCCTTCTCTGTGGCGGCCCCGGCCTTCTGGAATCAACTCCCCCCGGAGATTAGAACGGCCCCCACCCTCCTTGTCTTTCGTAAATTACTCAAGACCCACCTATATCGCCAGGCATGGGGGAACTGAGACACCTCCCCTAGGCTTTTATATTTTATGTTTTTGGTATGTATGTGTTGCATGGTTTTTCATTGTTGGGGTTTTATATATTGTTCTCTTTTAATATTAGATTTGTTGCAATGTTATATTGTCTTGATTATTGTTGTGAGCCGCCCCGAGTCTTTGGAGAGGGGTGGCATACAAATCTAATAAATTATTATTATTATTATTATTATTATTATTATTATTATTATTATTATTATTAATACCTCAGGGGCTGCCATGAAGAAGAGGGAGTCAGGCTATTCTCCAAAGCATCTGAGGGTAGGACAAGAAGCAATGGATGGAAACTAATCAAGGAGAAAAGCAACTTAAAACTAAGAAGAAAAATATTCACAGTTAGAACAATTGATCAGTGAAATGGCTTGCCTCCAGAAGAGTGTTCCAACACTGGATTTTTTAAAAGAAGATGTTGGATAACCATTTGTCTGAAGTAGTGTAGTCCCAAGCAGGGGGTTGGAGTAGAAGACCTCCAAGGTCCCTCCCAATTCTGTTGTTGTTGTTGTTGTTGTTGCTGCTGCTGCTGTTGTTGTTGTTATTGTTATTGTTGTTATTGTTGTTGTTGTTATTGTTATTATTATTATTATTATTATTATTATTATTAAAAGGACATTGTGATATGGTTTTACACATAGGGTGAAGAAAAGAGAAAGAGTGAAATGAATACACACACACACACACACACACACATACACATACACATACACATACACATACCGTAATGTGCCAATCTCAGGTAATAGATGCACAGTTGGAAGTGAGTTCATCTGAGTTCAGTGGTATGTAAGTGGTGACAAGGATATCAATTTGAGAATAGAGCTAGGGTAGCTGATCTGTCAAGCTCTCTGGTAGAATCCTCCCAAAAATTCACAGATACAAATTTCAGACACACAAACGTTTGAAAATTCAAAACAATGTTCTTTATACCGAAAAGTCAAATAAACTAAGCCCTCTTTTTGTATAGCAAAGAGCACTCGTCTCCAAACAAACTGGTAATTTGTACAAGTCCCTTATCAGTTCTGTGATACTTAGCTTGCAGCTGTGAGGCAATTCATAGTCCTTCTTCTTTCACAAAGTGAAACACACTTTGCTCTGGTTTAGTTTCAAAGTGGGGAAAAATCAGCACACAAAGGTCAAAGTCAGCAAGGCAGGCACGAAAAACAATGATCAGATAATCCTCCACAATGGCCAAACCCACAGGCTGCTATTTATAGCAGCCTCACTAATTACCACAGCCCCACCCAACCACAGGTGTCCTCATTTTCTTTGATAATAATCTCTCAGTTGTTGCTGCCTATGCATCGCTCTCCGCATGTGTGGCTGTATCATTAACTCTTGTTCCGAATCCAAGGAGGAGCTAGATAATTGATCTCCTTCTGATCTGTCTGCCACACTCTCCTCCTCCCTGTCACTCCTGTCTTCTTGGTCAGAGGAGCCTTCATCATCAGATTCCACCGGGAGCAAAACAGGCCTGCGGCATGTGGATGTCTCCCCCACATCCACAGTCCTTGGGGCAGGAGCTGGGCCAGAGCTAACCACAACAGGTAGCTATTGGCTCTGATTAAATAAATATAAAGATGGTGGAAGGAATGGTGAAATTCAGGTTCCACATGTTCCTTACGTTCATTACATGTGTAGCAAAATTGGGAAATTGAATGGTAAATTGCACAGTCACACTTACCATATTTTTTATTATATTTTATTATATTTGTGGGTTCTGGCCTAAAACTGTAAAAAGAAGATTCTTTTGATAAATCTTTTCCCTCACTGCTGTCAAACTATTTACTAAAACTGCACTACTATTATTATTAGTATTCTCAGCGTTCCTATCACCCATGTTCTCCCACTTATGACTGTAATGTGTTGCTTGTATCCTTACGATTTATTGATTATTTCCTGAATAATAATAATTTGTTCCCTATGACAAAAAGGAGATGCTTGCACGTGCCCGATTTCTCGCACAATTTTGCTTCTGTGCATGTGCAAAAAGCAAAAAAAACCCCCACCTTTAAAAATCAAGAAAAAAGATTGTTCCACCCAACAGACCAGCACTTGAGCAGTCATGCAGAAATTGTGCAATCTGGCAGCCATTACTGTGTGGAGTCAACTACCGCACCGGTAGTAACCTACCACTGGTTCTTATTTTTACCTGCATACAGCGAAATGCAGTTAAAAAACAAAGCAGAAGAAAACAAACTTTACTGTGATTTAATAGGAAGACGTAGTTCTTTTATCTATGCAACAGATGAAGCAAAATAATGAAATATCTATAGTATGAATAATGGAAGAGATTTTTTAAAAATAAGATTACGGTGAATGTTTAAAAATGGACAGATTCCCCAGAATTTAATGCCAAGAAAGAATTCCCAGATTAACCATTATGTTAATTATATTACAGAACATCAGCATAGGATAATGGGGACTTCTGGGATAGCTGAATTAACTGGAAAGTATTGGATCGTTTTTCCTATAAATTGATTTTTGATTGACTATTTCCTGCATGGTTATCTGCTGACATCTGCTTTTCTGATTGAATGAATAGCTTCTCATATCCTTAAGGGATATTCTAAACAATAGAATTGGTTAAATAATGGTGGTGGAGAAAAATGAATATAAGATGCATTGTTAATCTTAATAAAATTATATATGTTAACCTCTTGATCACACTTGAATAATAATAAATCTTAAATGGCCTTTACTGCTGAATAAACACATATAGGATTATATGATTAAACTAGAATCCTAAGTAGGTTTAGGTGATCATTGATTGGACATTTATTTAGGAGAACATTGATTGGACCTTTATTAGTTTTATTTAAATATATGATATATATGATTTTATTGTAAAGTACTAAGATCATCTAGCATTATAATCTTATTCTAAAATATTAGTCTGGACCTCAAAATTCCTACTTTCTTAAAAGTTATTGGATGTTAATGAATCAATATAATATATAGAAATATGCAATGTGTTCATACATTAATTTCCTAAACAAATGGTCATATTCCACTCCTGAAAATTACATTCTGTAGCTAATAAATCTGTGAATTAGTTTTCATTACTTCAAATCACAAGTCTTGATGGATTTTCACTCAATACATTTGGTTATATTAATGAACAATCTCCACTGGAAAAAAAAAAGACTGAATTTCAGTGGAAATTAATTAGACTAATTTTTTATGGATGTACGCAGTTAAAATTGCTGTTTGTATCTGTGTCTGTATGTATATCCCTCCTTGTATATTTGTATTGATCCAGACATTTGGCAAACTTTAATTAAATGATAGTGACAAAAAACAAATTGGAAAGATAATGAGATTCAGGATGGTGTACTGTAGCGGGTCAAGTCCACTTGCAGTTATGGAAAATCACTAAGTGACTTTGAACCAGTCATTTTTCTTTCAGCCTTGTTGTGGGATTAAAGGATGGAGAATCTTATATAGGCTGCCCAAAGCTCTTGGCAGGGTGGTGGTCATAAATCTAACAATGGAGGGAAAGGAGGAAATGTAGTTGAACTTTTCATAATAGAAAAAGCATGTCCTATTCTCACAAATGGCCATGATGAACTGGATTGATATAATAAATAAAACTTTACAAGGTTTATTTCAAAGCCAAACATTTTAGTCTAAATTTCAAATACTAATAAGTAGACTTAGCAAACATTTTTTTTCTCAAGAAAGAAAATAAAAGAAAGAGAATCTATGTAATATGTATAATATGTATATGTATAATATGTATAATCGCTCATGAAACTTCTCAGAACAATGGGGATCAGTAAAGATTCCATAACCTAAACTAATGTGGAATTTTAAAACTAAGAGCCATCAAGTACTTTCTTGCGATTCATCATTCAATTTTTCTCCAGAGTCTTTCCCCCTCCCCCCTCCATCTTTCCTGTTGTTGCTCTTTGGGAAACAAAATGTTTGCTAAGTTTCCTTATTAGATAAATGTCTGGATTGAATTTCAGCAGCCTTTTTGTTCATGTTTGAACATAACTGGACTCACTTCTTTCAGCCAGGGACTCCTGAGTAATCTGCCACATCATATTGTCTCTTGGCATGGTTGATTGTTCCTATCATCCCCTGTTTTCTGCTGATTCTTCCTCGAATATATTTGAGAACATGGTCCTGGTCTCGGAGCAGATGCTACTGAGCCTTAGACAGAAATGGAAAGAGAAGGTTATTGGCTTGGCATTATTGCTGGAGACAGCTGGTTCTGGTTCTTAGGTTAGCTCTTCTTGGTCTTCATTCTTGCCTGAAGAGAATGTGTTTAACAAGACGAAAAAGCATCTTATAGTGGTAATGATGGGAATACCTAATGGTCCAAGTGCAAATACTTGCTTTACATTTACATTTCTTCTTTCCCAACTTCCAACTTTAAAAATCACACTTTCCCGTGGTTTTCTTCCCACCTCTCCATAGTCCATTTTCAACTATGCTATTAGGTACAGGTAGTCCTCAACTTACAACCATTCAAAGTTACAATGGCATTGAATTTATGGCCATCTGTCCTTGTGTATCTGCAGTCCTAGGATCAAAATTTTGGTGCTTGGCAAACAGCATGCATTTATGATGATTACACTGCCCCAGGATCTCAGGATTAACATTTGTGACTTTCCTAGCTGGCTTCTGACAAGCAAAGTTTAGGGGAATCCAGAAACATGGTTTATGATTCACTTAACATCCATGACGAAACAGGTTGTAAAATTGGATGTGAGTTACTTAATGATTCCCTTGCTTAGCAAAGGAAGAAAGTTCCTAATTTTGCTCATAAATCAGACTACTTATATTGCATCATTGCATGTGACTGAACTAGTTATAATTTTCAATATTGTAAATACTGTCTGTCTAAACTAATAGCAATGCCACTTCTACTTACATACTGGTTCACAGTGTTTTACAACCCACTCTAAGCAGTTTACAGAGTCAGCATATTGCCCCCAATGATCCGGGTCCTCATTTTATTGACCTTGGAAAAATGGAATAGATTCGAGGCCTGGTGAGATTCGATCTGCCAAATTGCAGGCAGTCAGAAGTCAGCAGAAGTAATGCATACTACATTCTAACCATACTACATTCTGTGCCACTTCAGTTACAATATTAAAAGGTTCAATTTTAGTCTGAAATTAAATGCTAGTGGTATTGATTGTATATGGGATTCTGACTTCAAAACATATTAATATTTTCAAAATTAATATCAAGTTAATTCATATTACTTTTGATGCCTATATGGCCAGTTGGTTTGTATGATTGATTAAACAAATTATGTCATGTTGTACAATCTTGGCTAGCCGTATAATGTAACAGTTCTGCAACACCTCCACTTTCTCCATATGTTCAACCACTTCCTTTTTCCTCAGGATGATATTTTAGTTACACAAGCATCAATATATTCTAGTACTCCCTGAAGCTATATTATTATAGGTCACAATTCAAAGTGTTGGTTATGACCTTCATGGCACAGGACCAGAATATCTCCGAGACCGCCTGTTGCCGCACGAATCCCAGCGACCGATTAGGTCCCATAGAGTGGGCCTTCTCCGGGTCCCGTCAACTAAACAATGTCGGTTGGCAGGCCCCAGGGGAAGAGCCTTCTCTGTGGCGGCCCCGGCCCTCTGGAACCAACTCCCCCCGGAGATTAGAACTGCCCCTACCCTCCTTGCCTTCCGTAAGCTCCTTAAGACCCACCTGTGTCGTCAGGTATGGGGGAACTAAGACATATCCCCCAGGCATATATAATTTATGAATGGTATGTGTGCATGTATGTGAGTTTAGAAAATGGGATTTTTTAAAATGTTTTTAGTATAAATTTAGATTTGTTATAAATTGTTTTTTGCACTTTGTTGTGAGCCGCCCCGAGTCTGCGGAGAGGGGCGGCATACAAATATAAATAAACAAACAAACAAACAAACAAACAAACAAACAAACAAATAAATAAATAAATAAATAAATAAATAAATAATTTTGCTTAATTGCTGCCATTGTCCATAGAGAAGGTTGATTTAGTTATAGCTTAAATGACACCCAAGGTAGTCATACTATCATTTTTTTCCAACCTATACAAAGAATTTTTTTTTAATTTTCATTTTTTAGCAGATGAGAGAAGATATAAAATACGTCTGTGGCTAAATCCCTAAATACCAAACTGGGTACAGCTGAATATAATTTATCTCAGTTGCAAGATTAGAAATAGTTAATAAAAACAGTTAATAAAGTCTGCTTAAACAAAAACATTATTTCTGGACTACATTTTTCATCTAGTTTATTTTTTCCAGCTTTTTTAATTTTCTTTTTCTTTTTGGTCAATTCCAGCGGATGTGGAACATGATTGTCTCTTTATGGAAAGTAGTGTGAGCGATTAGTTGTCCCAGATTTAGATATTTTCAAGCTTCTCTTTTTACGCAACTAATACATTTCAACCAATACGTGTGATTTATGTATTTATTTCAGATTTGCCATGAGAGATGAAATTTTAAAGCAAACCTGATGCATTGATATTTGGGTGAAATAATAAACATTATATTTTGTTATTCTCATACAGTACCACTATAGAGACTCAACAATAAGTTTAAATGTAGATTTTAAAAATGGTTTAGCAAAAGAACAATTGTGCAGTCAGGCCTGTTCTCAAGTCTTTGGATGAAATCACGACATCTTTTCAAAGCCCCAGAAAAGCTGAAAAATGTTATATTAACTTTAATCCTTTTTGAAGTCTTGCTATTTTGTTCACTTTTCACTGAAAATTATTTCTCTATACAAACCCAATAGGGTATTTCTTTTTGTGTAGTCAACCTTAACCAAAAAGAAAAGAAGAAAAATCATAGTTATTGTTACATTTCTGATTATTATTATTATTATTATTTGTTTCTTTTCTACCATTTTCACTATTTTTACTTTTTCTCATCTGGATTCATTTAAGCTATTTTATGTTCCAATAAGACAATTAGCAGGAGGCTTCCTTCCTCTTTTTTCTGTTTGTCAGTTATAATATTACTACCATTATTTATGAAAATTAGCTAATGAAGATATGTATTGATGCAAGAATAAGTTTTACAATAAGTTTGCCTGCCATGGATTTTGTGATACATACTTTATTGTATTCATACTTTATTACATTTTAAACTTTAGATTAAAAAATGCTTACTTATTTAGTTGGTAATAGGAATATTTCCATTGGGGTATCATTCTTCTAAAGATAAATATGGTAATAGCCTTTTTATTGATTTATTTATCTCTTAGAAAGACAATTTCTTTCTAGGTATAAACATTTGTTATCTGGGTCGTCATCATCATCATCATCATCATCATCATCATCATCATCATCATCTCTTTTCTATCATGTGTCACATTGTTCCAAACTACACTGCTCAAAAAATTAAAGGGAACACTCAAAGAACACATCCTATATCTGAATGAATGAAATATTCTCATTGAATACTTTGTTCTATGCAAAGTTGAATGTGCACAACAGCATGTGAAGTTGATTGTCAATCTGTGTTGCTTCCTAAGCGGACAGTTTGATTTCACAGAAGTTTGATTTACTTGGAGTTATATTGTTTAAGTGTTCCCTTTATTTATTTATTTTTGAGCAGTATATAAACGATTATTTCTGAAACTGGATGAGAAGCGAAACGTCTTCAAAGAAAAATCAGAAAGTTCAGTTGCCTCTCGAAAAGTCACCTTTGGGATAACCATGATTTGGGTAACTGAGAATCTTGGTAGCAAGCTACCTCTAATTGTACTATTCATTTTTGAATTGTAAGCCTATAGCCTCCTTATACTTAAGACAAAAATGTTTCCAATAATTGTGATAGATCATAACACTTCTCCCTCTTCATCCTTCCCTTTCTTTCCCTTCTTCCCTCTCTCCCTTCCTCTTCCTCTCTCTCTCTCCCTCGCCTCCTTCTCTCTCTCTCTTTCCATCTTCTCTGTCTCCCTCCCTTTCTCTCTTTCTCGCTCTCTCTCATGCACATATAAATGCACATGCTTAACACATAACATTTATTAAAAGCAATATTCCTTCTAGTTCTCATACATTGAAGCAAAAAAATAAAATATAAGAAAAGACTGCAGAGGAGAACATTAAAGAACCGTCAACTTTTTCTGCAGCTTGCCTATTTTCTGAGTGATGTAACTGATATTACTTCAATCAGAACTTATCTGCAAGTTGTGTAGGAATAATCCTTTTCTCTATGTAGCATCTAAGCATTGAAATCCAGTATTTTGGGGAGGATCACATTGTGGAAGATCAATATACCTCAGTGGAAGGGAAAATTACTGTATTTTTCAGAGTATAAGATGCACTCCCCTCCCCCCCAAAAAAAGAGGCTGAAAATTTGGATCAACTTATATAGGAAATACAGCTTTTTCGAAGCTTTTTTTCAGTCCGAATGAGGAGCTAGGAGTGAAGGATCTTCCCGCTGACTCTCAGGTTTACTTTAGAAGCTTTTTTTCAGCCATAATGAGGTGCTAGCAAATGACACTATCCCTGTGCTTTGCCTGCTTTTTCTAATAGCTTCTCTTTCCAAAGATCAGTTGTGGTTTAGAAGCTGTTTTTTATCCCAAAGCAAGGGGCAAAAAGCACTCAAATCTAGCGAACTAGCTGGATTTCACAAACACACACACACATTACCCACCCACCCACCCCCAAAAAACCACTAAGCTGCTTCTTATTCTCTGGTGCATTTTATACTCTGAAAAATATGATAAGCTTCTAGCAACATGGAACTGAATACTTCTAATTTATAGAAAAAATGTTAGCTTTTCTTCTTTTTTTCTTTAAAAAAATTCAATAATCATTTTTTCTCCAGTGGGGAGTGGTGGGAGAGGGGGGAATCTCACAAGAAAAATCTGAAATAATGGTTAGGGGAAAGTATTTTCCCCACAGAGATGAGGAAAACTTATTAGATGGATACAGTGTTCCCTCGATTTTCGTGGGGGATGCGTTCCAAGACCGCCCGCGAAAGTCGAATTTTCGCGAAGTAGAGATGCGGAAGTAAATACACCATTTTTGGCTATGGACAGTATCACAAGCCTTCCCTTAACACTTTAAACCCCTAAATTACCATTTCCCATTCCCTTAACAACCATTTACTCAGCATTATTACTGGTACTCACCATTGAATAAAACATTTAGTGATCCTGATATTTATAAACATAATTATTTATTAACAATAATAATTATTTTTTTGTTATTTATTTGCAAAAATTATTAGTTTGGCGATGACGTATGATATCATCGGGCAGGAAAAACCGTGGTATAGGAAAAAAAATCGCAAAGTATTTTTTAATTAATATTTTTTGAAAAACCGTGGTATAGGCTATTCGTGAAGTTTGAACCCGCGAAAATCGAAGGAATACTGTGCTACAATCTGTTTTTAATGCTATTAGTTAAAGGCTGCATCCATTTTTACTTTGCCTATCTGAACTGCATACATTTTGTCATCATAGACACAAATGTCTAATCTCTTTCCTACTCCAGTTAAAAAGTGAAAACCATGCAGCCTTTTAATAAAGAATGTAATTTACAGTCAACAAAAGAGAGGTGAAGGCTGTGTAGGAATTATTGTTATTGTTATTGTTGTTTGTTGTTGTTATTGTTTATTAGATTTGTATGCCGCCCCTCTCTGAAGATTCGGAGTGGCTTTGAACTGCATTAAATGTTCAGTTTTCTCCTTGGATGCCAGAAAATATGGACTAACAAAGTAGCTATTACAAAATAATATTTTATTGCTTTTATTGCAAATTGCTTGCAAAACTGTTAGATTCATGGAAAGAAGCAGGTGATGGAAAGAAATATGATTCTTTTCTTCCATATGGTACATCCATTTTTTTCCTGGTATATTTGTTACATTCATATCTTCCTACAGTTACATTTCTTTTTTAAAAAAAATCTTTATACCGTGTGGTACAATACATGCTATTCTGTGCCTAAAAATACAACCTATTTGCAATGGACTTTGTTTTGAGCTGAAATGTTGGTATTGATCATGAACATTAACATAATTCCTGAATTCTGTTTATTTCAGCATTTTGTTGCATTCTGCGAGAAACCTACAAGTTGTTGGTGATTGGATACAACCCACAGGTCTAGATTAGTTCATGCTTTAGCAATAGAAAAATATTTATACATTTATTCTATCTCAGAAAAAAAAAACAATCTCAAGGTCAGCACCTTTTGTCAAGAATTGGTGCATAACAGAAGGTTTACAAATATTTTGTTAAAATGTATATTTTATATGCTTGTTATAGTGAATAATACAGTAATATTTGTTCCATCTCTGCTTGTTTTTGCATTTCATGTTTTTGATTACAAGTATTTACACATTCACTATTCTTTTTTCTGCTTCCCACACAGCCTTTGTCTTCACTTGTTTAACTCAAGAAAATAAAATACATTGAATAATACAATAATATTTGCGATCAGCTAGAAGAGATGGTCAGCAATGACCAGGTCCTGGACATGGATTGAATTCAAGAGCAAAAGAAAGACTTGGGTCTTGAACTGTTTTTATCTAGTGCAGGAGCTGGCTTAAAGTTATGACAGTTTGAATTATGCTGGTTTACTGTATTTCCAAAGAAGCAGAACAGAAGTTCTGGGATGGCCCAAGGCACAGCACAGAGATAAAACAAACAGCTGGCAGCTGAAACTGGCCCTTTCAGTGCTCCAAATCTTCCCCAAACAAACCTCAAACAGACTCTGGTCACAGTTAATCCAGCCCAGGCTGCCCAGTGCCCAGGGCTGTCTGCATCAAGGTTGGATGGCAAAAACCCCTAATTTTATCTAGCAAAACAAGAACAAAACAAGGAGTTCAGGGAGCAACAGATAGAGATCGATCGGAATGCTATACAGGAATGCAAGGATTCTTGGCAAGTTTAAACGTCGGCACACAACACTCCAGGAACTCCGAGTCCTCGGAGAGGGGCGGGATATAAATCCAATAAATAATAATAATAATAAAAATAATAATAACTCAGCATTTGTTCCCGACAAATGCCCCTCCTCACAGTGTCTCCTTAAGTCTCATTCCCCAGGTGTGCCTTGTGAGTGGCCTCTTAAGTCTGAGCTGATCCCACCTCTTCTGCACTCTCCAAGCCCTTGCATCAGAAGGGTGGGGGTCATGTTGCTCAGCTGAGCTCTGTTCCTCCCTGCCTGCAAGCCCTGTTAATTCTGAACACCCTGGCTTGGAATGATTCTGCCCTTTCCCAGTTTCCTCCAAGGCCAAAGGAGCTGCCCTCTCACACACTTTCTGTTCTTGTTCCAGCTCATCTTCTGCTAGAGAGTCAGATTCTGACAGGGGCATGACAAGTTCTGTTTGGACAAGATTTGATATGTGTTGTGGGTATAGAAGCAGAGAAGAGCTCCTTTGACACCTCTTACAACAGAAGACATGCTTGTTAAGCTGGGATTTGATGAGGATTTGGAGATGGGTGCCTAGAATTGAGATTTTGATCCTAATCCCCTTGTCCCAAATGTTCCACTGTAGTCACCTGTTACTTGAGCTATTTCTGATCACAGCTTAACCTGTATTCGGAAAGCCCAAGTGACAAAAAGAATGGCAATCATGCCTACCAGTTTTGATAAATCTGCTAGATTCCGGCCAAAAATGTCCTAGCTGTCAGTCTCGTAGGCTGGAGAATATGTGGGAGTCAATCTTCCAGAAATCCTCCAGCACAGAAAGAAGTTTAGATCAGCAGTTTTTACCATCATTGGCTATCAGTTTATTTGTTTGTTTGTTTGTTTAAAAAAACCTAATAGAACTCTTGTTAATTCCAAAATAAATCAAATGAATAAGAGTTGCCAGGAAATGGAACTTGAAAATATTCCATTAAGTATGCAAAATAGCATTGCCTTAATGAATTTATTTGGGATTTTCTTTAACATAAAAGGTTACAGAAGGTGAGGTGAGAGGAATCCAAAAAACTTTAAGGCTTTTTAAAAAAGGAACTCTGAGGCGGTGAGGAGGAGCACGCGCCTCCCATATACCCGGTGCAATGCTGCCTCTCATACACTGCCTCCCACACATTGGCTGTTGTTGCTGCTGCTGCTGCTACCTGCTGTCTCTTCCTTCCCATGCTAAAGGGCTCCCCGCTCCTCTCACTCACTCACTTTGTAGCCAGTGCCTTTCCTTCACTGTGGTGACTCCTCGGCTGCCCAGAGTGAAGGAAGCATTTCTTTTCTATGGGTGCTGGCACAGGTTTATTCCCTGTCCAAGCACCCAGAGAAAGGAAAATGCTTTGTTTGCTCTGGACTGCCAAAGCCTCCTTAAGCACTACCAAAAGGCTCCTCTGGAGGCCCAGATGGCCAGGATTAAAGAGGGAATGGCAGGAAACTGCCCGGGCCTTCATGCCGCTTTCAAATTTCCTGGGAAATTTTTTCTGGGCTCGGGTTCTTAAGTAGAAAATGGTTCTTAAGTAGAGGCAAAAAGAATCTTGAACACCCGGTTCTTATCTAGAAAAGTTCTTAAGTAGAGGCGTTCTTAAATAGATGTACCACTGTATTTGAATATTACATTCAAGCTCTTATTTCAGTGTTTTTATTCCACTCACCGTGACAAGAAGATATTCCAACATTTTCCTGCTTAGCATATCTCAGCAGAATTCCCCAGTAACTATCTATAGAGTAGCGTATTCTTTGAATCCTTGACCTTACATTTATAGTGTATCTAATCTCACAGCAGTCACTCATGACATTAAAAGTGCAAAGTCACATTCCATTATTTGATGGTTTTACCGGTCTCCTGGAAATACTCTTTGACAAAGAAAAATGAAATGCATAGCTGTCAAGAGAAGATAAATGTTTAAATCTAACAATGATGTCAATGTCTCAGTCCTAAAGATAGAATGGAGAGAAATAAATCTAGAGGAAAATAATGCATATTTTTTTTATCATATTTCCTTCACTCGATCAAAAAAAATGGAGAAAATGAGAAATTCTGAGTTTCTTGGATATAATTTTTTTCAGACACTTATGAGGTTGTCATTATTAGAACCTTGACTGCATAATAGGCAGAGCAGACTACAAGTCCCAAGTCACCCTGAAGAACTAAAATTCTGGGTGGTATTGAAAGAATCACTTCTGGATGTCTGGTTATACTTCCGCCTTTGTAAAATGAGTGGATGTACAGAGGAAGGTGTTGTATTTTGAATTTTAAAAACCTTGAGAAATCTTTGGAAACTTTTATTTAAAAATGTATTTGAGGACAAAGTTTTAAGTGAGGATTTATTTATATAGAGTCATCCTGAGGTGAGATTAGTGAAAAACAATTTATCTAGAGTCAACATGATAGCAGTCTTCCAATATCTAAGAGACTGTCACATAGAAATGGGAAACAGTCTATTCTCAATAGAACTTTCTTTCTTTCTTTCTTTCTTTCTTTCTTTCTATCTATCTCTATCTATCTATCTGATATGATGGATGGATGGATGGATGGATGGATGGATGGATGATTGATATATAGCATTAATATCATTTATGTATCTGTTGTGGCTCAAAACTCTCTCTGGAGTATTTGAGATGAGTCTAACAGTGTACAGATTTTCTGGTCTAAAGGAGAAATTGTTTTAACTTCCTTCAGTGGAAGGTAGAAAACAAATAATTATTGATCACTTTCCTTACATATTGAAAAAGTTTGTCCTGAAAGATTTAATCTCCAGGTGAGCAAAGGCACAAGAAGTTTTGTCAATAACTCACTATGTATTTTTAAAGGGAAAGCTAAAGGATTGTTATTATCACTTTATCTAGCTTTCTGATAGCCAATGTACTGCAGGTTATTTATCTTTGCTAAATATGAACATTAAGCTTTATGCTTAAATAGCAGAATTTTTATTACATTGCACAAGACAATGTTATTTGGGATAACTGATCACTGGGAAGAAATATGAGAAGGAACAGTTGCAATCCAGCTTTTGACAGCAGTGCCTTTAGAAAGGTTTGAAGCAGTTAGTGATTGAGGAATTTATATAAGCTAAAATGATGGTCCCTAAAAGAGTTGATGATTCATTCTCCCCTAAGTAATAAATATGAGTTATTAGGACAGTCCGAGAAATTTGGACTTGAGGATATTTCTCCCCCTCATTTCACATTGGGGAATGAGCTGTCGCTAATGGAGGTGTAGCAGAAAGCAAACTCACCAATTCCTGAGGCAACAGCCAAGAAATCATTTTGTTAAAGTATCTTTTGTGGAATATCTCTAGAAGCCATACTTTCTATCCGCTAAAATGATGACCTGAATTTTCAAAATTACCTATTATCCCTGAACAGCTAGACAATTATCAACTTTTTTTAAAAAAAATAAATCATAAAGAAAGGGATCATATGCAAATATGAATAAAACGTAACATAAAATATCTAAAGAATCTTCTTGGATGAGAAGCGAAAAGTCTTCAAAGGAAACCAAAAAGTCCAGTTGCCTCTTGAAAAAGCACCTTTGGGACAACCGTGGCCTTTATGGTTGAGAATCTCCATAGATGTGTAATATAAAATAATCAGCTATTATTTTCCTTTTTTCTTTCTCAAACTCTAAACTTCTTTATTTATATCACTTACTTAAATAAACTTTAAATCTTTCTAACTCCTTTGCTCTTATTTTCCTCTTTCATAAATCATCTTTATTTATCTTTTATTAACACACACACACACAGACAGACACACACAGACACACAGACACACAGACACACAGACACACAGACACACACACACACACACACACACACACACACACACACACACACACACACACACACACACACATATATATATATATATATATATATATATATATATATATATATATATATATATATTGTTCTGAGTTCGGGTTTTGCCCCGTGTAATATTTTCAGTGTCTATGCGACGTTTCGGTGAAATCACATTTACCATCATCAGGCTGATGATGAAAATCACATTCACCATCATCAAGGGCACCACAGACAAAATTAGTAAAATTCTGCACAAACATAACATCAAAACTTCATTTTTTACTAACCAAAAAATATCAAACATCCTAAGAAACCCAAAAGATAAAATCCAATTAGAACACCAAGGAATCTATGAAATCCCTTGCAAAACATGTGCAGCCACATACATTGGACAAACCAATCGAAGAGTAAGTGCACGCATTGCAGAACATAAGAATGCAGTTAAAAAAGAAGAAAAGACTTCCTCCCTTGTCCAGCACATTAAAAAAACAGGGCACGAAATTGACTTTGAAAAAACTAAATTACTTTCCAAAACAGAAAATTTATATAGAAGAATTACTTTAGAAGCTATAGAGATTGAGAAACACCCCCTCTGCATGAATAAAAGGGATGATACGTCCCGCCTACCAGAGATTTGGAAACCAGCCTTAAACAAAAAAAACACTTCATAATAATCACCATGTCAATCCTTCAAGTAATTATGATTCCACCAACCAATCAGATCACTAAAACATAGTCACCCAATCTATTTGCTACATTCAAACCAAATCTCCACCCCTAACACTATATATAAGGAAGAAATGGCAGTTGCAAACATTCCATATTTACAGCAGCACGAAGCGTATAACTTCAGCTTGAGGATGGTGAATGTGATTTCACCGAAACATCGCATAGACACTCAAAATATTACACGGGGCAAAACCCGAACTCAGAACAATCTACATACATATACCCGTGAAAATCTACGAATATATATATATATATATATATGTCACATGTTTAAGCTGAATTTGAAAATTAAGGGAGACTAGGATAGATCTATTTCGGCCTTATTTTGGCCTCATCAGCTAGCCATACCCACTGGGACTTGAACCTGCAACTTTGCCTTGTAAGGCAGAGAATTATCCTCTAGGCTACAGTATCCAATCCCAATGTATATGTATATGTATATGTATATGTATATGTATATGTATATGTATATGTATATGTATATGTACACGTACACGTACACACACACACACACACGTATGTGTATGTGTGTGTGTATATATATATATATATATATGTGAATGATGAGGCAGCAGCCATCTCGATCACCGGAACATAGAAACTTTAATAAAACCTTGGGGAGGGAAAAAGGCAACAAACACGAGCAAAAGAGGTAGATCTCCCTTTAGCCAGCAGGATTAAACCCACAATTAGGCTTACCGCAGGGGGGAGGGAAGGGTGTGGCCCCGTGACACGGGCAATGAGCAGACTGAGTAATGCTTTATAAAGATGTTTGTCTCCCACGGCATTTTAAAACTCTGACGAAGTTAGCAGCACGCTAACGAAAGCTAAGTGGTTTTATTAAAGTTTCTATGTTCCGGTGATCGAGATGGCTGCTGCCTCATCATTCACGTATGTACCTGGAACTCGCATTTTTAGGACTATTCTTTATATATATATATATATATATATATATATATATATATATATATATATATATGTCAAATGTTTTTTTAGCTGGAATTTTTTTTAAAATTAAGGGAGACTAGGATGGTCCCATTTCGGCCTTGTTCTGGCCTCATCAGCTAGCCACACCCTACACACACACACACACACATATACACACGTATTAGACATTGGAATTTAACCGAAAACTAGATGTAAGACTTACCACTAAAATATATGATATAAATGGTAATAATAAGGATACTTTTTATTTACATAGCTTGAGAAATATAATATTGATACAAAGAATTTTATGTATTACTACGCATAACACTACCACTTTTCCAAATTCCTTGAATTTGTATCCTCTCCCCTTACCCTTTTTCTCTTTCTGTTCATACTTCCCTCCCCACCCCTTTTTTTGTATTCATAAACATAAATTATATTTTTTTAAAAATAATAATCAACTAATCTGGAATTAGCTATATATTTTTTCAATTTAATATCCCACTAGTAGAGTTTGGTCCATATAGAAGTGACTCTTTATAAAATCACTTATTAACCAATATGTCTTGGGCCAAAGCCAAATCTTCTTCAAATGAATAGATTACATTTTGCTAATAATGCTGAGTAATAATTACATTGTCTCATTCATTTTCCATTTTAATTTGTTTGGGGTAGTGATAAACAATTGGGAAAATCCCTTTCATTAAATTTATTTATTTATTTATTTTATTTATTCAATTTTTATGCCGCCCTTCTTCTTAGACTCAGGGCGGCTTACAACATGTTAGCAATAGCACGTTTTAAACAGAGCCAGCCTATTGTCCCCACAATCCGGGTCCTCATTTTACCCAACTCGGAAGGACGGAAGGCTGAGTCAACCTTGAGCCGGTGATGAGATTTGAACCGCTGACCTTCAGATCTACAGTCAGCTTCAGTGGCCTGCAGTACAGCACTCTACCTGCTGCGCCACCCCGCAGATTTGACTATATTTTGAGTATACAGTGCACAAAAGTGCCTGCTCCATTCCACTACTAAATTATGGTAGTTGGCCAAGAAGAAGATTTACTGGAAAGGGAAATTATAATTCTCCAGAACAGAGCTAGTTTATTATAGCAAGCTTGTGCTATTAAAATATTGACAGGCATCTTTGTTTCTATTGTAATATTTACATTATTGACTTCCCTCCCCTCCCCTCAAAAGAACTCCATTTCAACACTGATCCATAATTCTTAATCTTGTCTACCAATATTTTAGAAAACAAAATGTGGGATATCCAATAAAGGTCATTATCCAACCCCTAATCTGTTATCACACGATAAGCAAAGTCCACATAGCTTTTAAGAATATAAGGTTTGCTAATGTTCAACAACCCCCTCCCCCCCCCAAAAAAAAACATCTAGGAAGAAAAATAATTCAATATTTCAGATTTCCTTCAAGTTCCAGAATTGTTGAGTTCTATAAAATTTTCCATGTAAATTTGGGTATATCTTCCTAGGAAATGATATTCTTTACCTGTTTTGCATAATTTCACTGTCATCCAAATTCAGTATCTATCCAGTAGCTTTCCATGATATTCATAACTGAAAGTGTCTGTATGGGTTCTAAAAGTTAATCAGGTTTTTAAAAATATATGTTTTATTATTTGAGACACTTTCTAAGATCGTTCAATTTCTCAACCTAGGATTTCCTTGAAATGCAACGTTAACAAATATGTCAATTAAAACGTAATTTTGGCTCGCCCAAGAGTGAGGAGGGAATGGAGATTTCGCAATATCCTATCCCTAGATTAGGGTGGGAATAGAGAGTTTGCATTATCCTTCCTCTGCCACGCCCATCAAGCCATGCCCACACACCCACACCACACCCATCAAGCCACACCCACAGAACCATTAGTAAAAATGTTTTATTTATTTATTTATTTATTTATTTATTTATTTATTTATTTATTTATTTATTTATTTATTTATTTATTTATTTATTTATTTATTTATTTATTTATTTATTTATTTATTTATTTATTTATTTATTTATTTATTTATTTATTTATTTATTTATTTATATGCCGCCCCTCTCCGTAGACTCGGAGCAGCTCACAACAAAATAAAACAGTTCATGACAAATATAATAATTATAATTTAAAATATTTTAAAAACCCCATTTACTAAACAAACATACATACAAACATATCATGCATAAATTGTATATGCCCGGGAGAGATGTCTCAGTTCCCCCATGCCTGACGATAAAGGTGGGTTTTAAGGAGCTTACGAAAGGCAAGGAGAGTAGGGGCAGTTCTAATCTCTGGGGGGAGCTGGTTCCAGAGAGTCGGGGCTGCCTCAGAGAAGGCTCTTCCCCTGGGGCCCGCCAACCAACATTGTTTAGTTGACAGGACCCAGAGAATGCCCACTGTGTGGGACCTAATCGGTCGCTGGGATTTGTGCGGCAGAAGGTGGTCTCGGAGATACATATACATCATATACATATACATATACATATACATATACATATACATATACATATACATATACATATACATATACATACACATACACATACACATACACATACACATACATATACATATACATATACGTACTTTTACATATTCTTCTGATGATTAGGGTACTGAGACAATAAAAACTGGCTATTAAATTATGGCTGAGTTAACAGTAAGTTGAGCAAGGGCATATCTGTGCTATAACACATATAATTCACAACCTGACTTTCAACTTTTTATGCCATTCCTAAAAGAACAGTAAAATTTTATACAATACAATCTATACCCGTTTCTGTGGATTACCCCTCTATGGGTAGTTATGGATCTAATGGAAGAGAGGCTCCTTGCTTCTCATTCTCATTTTATATTTTCTAGTGAATCAAAAAGTATTAAAGAAGAGGTTTAATATATTATGATTATTGCCTGCAGAAGAGCAGTGGGAGAAACCATATCCATTATTGGTGCAGCTGGTGGACATATTGCTAAGAGGGTTTTGAATTTGTCTAATCATTTCAATATATCCTCCTGTTTCCATTCTGGCAGAATTCCAAAGTAGCCAATTAAATCTTTTTCCAAAGGCTCTTAAGTAATCTTTGTAACAGTCATTATCTATTTATCCCTATTTATCCAAAGAGCTCATTCTCAAGATATTACCAAAACAACATTTATAGGATGTTTTTATTTTATTTTATTTTACACTTATGGCAGTTTTGGGGTGTTTTTTGTGTGTTATAAATATTAGATATGTGTCTTGGTTCAGAAAATATTCAAAATAAATGTAGATTTGAAACCAGAAGCTTTTTTTTTCTTAGGCATCATGAATAATGAGGCTGAAAGAAAATAGAGGGGTTTGTTTTCATATATGACAATGGCGATGAGATTTTACATGCATAATACAGACTAAAAAAGTTGGAAGGGATAATGAATGTATTCTAACTGAAGAGTGAATTATGAAACGAATGGGACTGACAAAGATGGAAAAAGTGACTATTTTGATAAAAGGTGAAAGTTAATTTTGTTTTTACTTGGAAACCACTTTTGGTCTTCTTGCTCAATTATTTTTAATAATTTGCTATATCTACTAAGACTATATAAAAAGGTATTTTATTGTTATTAATAGATATTTTAAGGGTTATGTTTAAATTTAGAGAAAGTAGTTATTTTTAATATAATTTTAGTGGTTTTATATAGGGTTTATATGAAGTTTTTGTTTAAGTTTAGAATAAAAAGTTATTTTACTATCTATTTGCATCATCAGCGTTGAAGAAAGTTGAAAGTTACTTTTTTATTTTGCCTTTCCCTTTATTCTTGCCATTTTTTGCCGTCTTTTCTCTCTTTTTCATTCTCATTTATTTATTTTGAAATTTAATGAAGTATCTTCTTGGCAGTGTGATAGAAAAGCTCACCTAAGAATACACCAACAGTTGCAGAGGCTTCAATGATCATTTTAATAAATCTGGCAGGTGATAGCAGTCAATGATCTCTTGCTATCATAAAGGATATCAGAGATTTAACAACATAGTTCTTATACAAAGTTACAGGGATGAAAGATGAGCATATAGATACTTTTCATCATTGGCAATACAGTATTTGTTTTAAATCTGAACTACTAATGATCAAAAACAAATTGGGGGTACATAAAAGTCAACAGAATTCAAGGTGGATTGGACTTAGATTTCTTGTGGGAACAAAGGGACTCAAGAATGGTGATGCTTTTGACCCCTCCCTGATTGTTTCCTACAGGTACAAATAGAAGTAGATAGGTATATGGACTCTCCAAACAGACATAACTTTATTTAGGTCATTGTTGACTCAGCCTTCCATCCTTCCAAGGTTGATAAAATGAGGACCCAGATTGTTGGGGACAATATGCTACTTAGAGAGAGATGTAAAGCACTGTAAACCGGTACTCGGGGGTAGGATGATTGTGAAGGTTCATTCTCCGAGCTTGTGGGTTAATTTGTATCCACATTGACACCAAAAAATACCAGATCGATCAGAACAACACAAAAATCATGCTACTATCTGCCATACCAATCAGTTCATCTAAGACTGGCACTCAGCTAGCAATTCCTTCAATAGACATACAGTGGTACCTCTACATACAAACGTATCTACTTACCAACTTTTCTAGATAAGAACCAAGTGTTCAAGATTTTTTTTGCCTCTTTTCAAGAACCATTTTCCAGTTACAAACCTGAGCCTCCAAAACTGTAACGGAAAAAGCAGGGAGAAGCCTCCATAGGGCCTCTCTAGGAATCTCCTGGGAGGAAACAGGGCCAGAAAAGGCAGGGAGAAGTCTCTGTGGGACCTTTCTAGGAATCTCCTGGGAGGAATCAGGGCTTCCATCCTCCCTGTGGTTTCCCCAATGGCACACATTATTTGCTTTTACATTGATTCCTATGGGAAAAATTGCTTCTTCTTACAAAAATTTCTATTTACGAACCTGGTCATGGAACAAATTAAGTTCATATACCACTGTGTATAAGTCTTAAGTGCGAAGAGATATTGTGCAATAAAAGGATAACCAATAAAATGAACAATAGAAACCTATTTGAGGAACCGCTAGAAAAAAGAGGAGATCAAAGCACCAGAAGGCAAGACAAGAAATAATGGATGGAAACTAAACAGAGAAAAACAACCTAGAATTGAAAATAAACTTCCAAACAGTGAGAATAATTAACCAATGGAATAGCTTTTCTTCAGAAGTCGTAGGTGCTCCATCACTGGAGACTTTCAAAAAGAGACTGGACAACCATTTGTCTGAAGTAGCATAGGATCTTCTGCTTGAGCAGAGAGTTATATTAGAAGACCTCCAAGGTCCCGTCTAACTCTATTACTATACTCTGTATTATAACAACAAGAACTGTTAGCAGTCATTTATGAAAGAAAGTTACACACAACTATTTTGTTACATTCAGGGAAATAAAATTATATCAATTGTTTAACAGATAATGCAAATAAAAGCTATTAGAGTCTGTCTGTTCTCCTTTGTATTCTGAAAAAGTAGAGAAGAATTTGTAATGCAGACTATTTAGCCTTTGAGAAGTGTGAATGTGTGTGTACTAATTGTTATTCTAACAGTTTGAGTTTGCAACCCAGTTTGAATAGAGAGAATAGTAAACACACTCATTAGCAGCTTTCTTAAGAATGCGGCAGGTGGAGTTCAAGATTCAAAAGGAAAAAAAAAGATTTATACAATCCAAAGAGAAAGTAGAGTATGGCCCCATTGGTACTTAGAGAATAATTTAAATCATCATGACATTAAAAAAGCCCTCAGAATAATCCATTTACTAGGTTTAACTGAGATGTATATGTGCAGTATCAATCTAAACTAATTTAACATAATACAATGCAAGGCAACATAACATATCATAACATCTAACATAACATAACATAACATAACATATCACAACACAACACAACTGACATGACATGACATGACATGACATGACATGACACGACACAACACAACACAACATAACATAACCGGTCAATGACTACTTCAGCTTCAACCGCAACAACACAAGAGCACGCAACAGATTCAAACTTAATATGAACTGCTCCAAACTTGACTGTAAAAAATATGATTTCAACAATCGAGTTATCGAAGCGTGGAACTCATTGCCAGACTCAATTGTGTCAACCCCTAACCCCCAACATTTCTCCCTTAGACTCTCCACGATTGACCTCTCCAGATTTATTTGTTTGTTTGTTTGTTTGTTTGTTTGTTTGTTTGTTTGTTTGTTTGTTTATTTATTTATTTATTTATTTATTTATTTATTTATTTATTTATTTATTTATTTATTTATTTATTTATTTATTTATTTATTTATTTATTTATTTATTTATTTATTTATTTATTTATTTATTTATTTATTTATTTATTTATTTATTTATTTATTTATTTATTTATTTATTTATTTATTTATTTATTTATTAGATTTGTATGCCACCCCTCTCCGTAGACTTGGGGTGGCTCACAACACAATAAAACAGTTCATGACAAATCTAATAATTTACAATTTAAAATATTTTTTTAAAAAACATTATTAAGCAGACATACATACAAACATACCATACATAAATTATATAGGCCCGGTGGAGATATCTCAATTCCCCCATGCCTGACGACAAAGGTGGGTTTTGAGGAGTTTACGAAAGGCAAGGAGGGTAGGGGCAGTTCTAATCTCTGGGGGGAGCTGGTTCCAGACAGTTGGGGCTGCCACAGAGAAGGCTCTTCCCCTGGGGCCCACCAACCAACATTGTTTAGTTGACGGGACCCGGAGAAGGCCCACTCTGGGTTCCTAAGAGGCCAGTAAGGGGCGTACATAAGTGCACTGGTGTGCCTTTCGTCCCCTGTCCAATTGTCTTTCCTTTCTCTCACTTATCATATATATTTTCTTTCTTTCATATATCCTCTCCTCTAAGTTCACTTTACCCCTATATATATTACTGCATGTCTATTTTTCTTCCTATGTATTTTTGTATTGGACAAATGAATAAATAAAGAAAAATAACATAAATAACATAATATAACATAACATAACAATATAGAAAATATTTTGTTAATATCAGAAAAAAACTCTGTTTGTCCTCTCTGATTCTGACTTTCTAATCACAGCCTATCACCATTCCATTATAAACCTGATTTTTGATGCATTTAAAAGTGCCACACATTGGCATAATTGCAGTTTATGCATTTGTAAACAAAGAGATTACTTTTTACTACATATTTCATTTAGATATTTTTTTTAAAAAAAATAGTTTTCTTTGCGGCTGCAAGTGCAATACCCATATACCTCTCTCCTTCTCTAATATAGGCTTATGTTTGCTATATTTGTTCAAGCAACTGGACTGCTAAAATGTAATTCTGAGCACCAAGCTAATGGTGAATAAATTGCAGGGAGGGTTGGAAATACCCTTCCATTCCCTTGAAAAATGCCAGCTGTAATTACCATATGCTTCGTATAGTTAGGCACAGATTGTGCATTCCACAATGGTTTCCGTGAACGCTTCTCTTTAAGACTCATTTGACTGACTTCCTCAGTAGAATTATTCCACTACAAATATTAAACAGTTAGGTTTCAGCTGCTCTTGCTAACGAATAAAGAGAATAAAGTCAAGAAGATACAACAGACAATGTATTAGATTTGGTGGTGAGGTGACCTTCATTGTTTTGAGGGGGTCTTTATCTCCCTCAAAACATGACCAAGTAAAAGATCTCATAGGCTACACTTTTTGTATTTTTATTTCCTTCATTTTGGAATCATGTACTGTAGTTATGAGTATGGCTGTTTGTCAGCCTCTGCTTTTTCTCTTCACCTACTTTTTATTTTATTTTATTTATTTTATTTATTTTATTTATTTTATTTATTTTATTTATTTTATTTATTTTATTTATTTTATTTATTTTATTTATTTTATTTATTTTATTTATTTTATTTATTTTATTTATTTTATTTATTTTATTTATTTTATTTATTTTATTTATTTTATTTATTTTATTTATTTTATTTATTTATTTCATTTATTTCATTTATTTCATTTATTTTATTTATTTCATTTATTTATTTTGTCCAATACACAATACATATAGAAGAGAATAGACATGTAGTAATATATATATAAAGAAAATATATAAAAATAGAGGAGAAGATATATGAAAGGAAGAAAATATATATGATATATGAGATAAAGGAAAGACAATTGGACAGGGGATGAAAGGCACACTGGTGCACTTATGTACGCCCCTTACATAAGAACCGGGAGAGGTCAATCGTGGATAGTCTAAGGGAGAAATGTTTGGGGCTAGGGGTTGACAATATTGAGTCCAGTAATGAGTTCCACGCTTCGACAACTCGATTGTTAAAGTCATATTTGAGCCGGGGTGGCGCAGCAGGTAGAGTGCTGTACTGCAGGCCGCTGAAGCTGACTTGTAGATCTGAAGGGCAGCGGTTCAAATCTCATCACCGGCTCAAGGTTGACTCAGCCTTCCATCCTTCCGAGGTGGGTAAAATGAGGACCCGGATTGTGGGGGCAATAGCCTAGCTCTGTTAAAAAAGTTACCCAATACAGTCATTTAGTCACAGCTATTTAAATCTACCCAAATCACACATCCTTTACAAATAACTGGGTTTTCAATTCAATTGTATAGAATGTGATGGATGTGTGCTTTTGTTTTATGTTTTTATGTATAATGTATATTGAAGATGGCATTTAATTTCATTGTATGAGGTGCAATGACAATAAAGTAAACTAACTAACCAACTGAATCCTAGAGTAACAAGCCCCCAAATTATTTTAAATAATAGAATAAACTAAGTTTCTTAGTTTTTAAGTGTTTCTAAGTTTCTAAGTTTTCTTGGACCAACACTCTTCATACTCTATATAAATGACCTTTGCGATCACATTACAAGCAACTGCATTCTCTTCATTGACGATATAAAACTTTTCAATACCAGGTACTCAATAGCTAACAGAGCTACTCTCCAAAAAGACCTTGACTTTGTGTCTGAATGATCAAACATCTGGCAACTCCAAATCTCAATCAAAAAATGCTCTGTTCTACACATTGGCAAAAAGAATCAGAAAACCAAAAACCAAAAACAAGCTGAACAAACAAGAACTTACAGACAACCCTCAATCCGTGGAATACTCATAGCAAATTACCCAAGTGCCAAAGCCCAGAGCAACACCATCACCAAAACGGCTTCAAGAGTTGATAACCAAATCCTATGTAGCTTCTGCTCCGGTAATCTCACACTACTAACCAGAGCATACAAAACGTTCACCAGACCAATCTTTGAATACAGCTCATCTGTCCAGAACCCACACCACATTTCAGACAAAAACAGTCTAGAAAATGTCCAGAGATACTTTATTAGAAGAGCCCTCCACTCCTCCACTCACAACAGAAACCCTATGCAACTAGACTTACAATTCTAGGTTTAGAAAGGTTAGAACCACATCGCCTTAAACACGACCTAAATAGCCCATAAAATCATCTGCTACATTGTCCTTCCTGCTTTACTTCTTCAGCTTCAACCACAGTAACACACAAGCAGAAACAAACTTAAAGTAAACTGCTCTAAACTCAACTGCAGGAAATACGACTTTAGTAACCAAGTAGTTGATGCATGGAACTCACTACCAGACTCTGTAGTATCATCACCTACCCCACAAACCTTTACCCTTAGACTATCTACTGTTAACCTCTCTCAATTCCTAAGAGGTCAGTAAGGGGCGTGCATAAGTGCACCAGCATTCCTTTTGTCCCCTGTCCTAATGTTTCTCTTTTACTAGTATAAAGTAAACATTGTTATATCTTTGCATACCACCAATATGTAGCTGACAAAACAATAAATAAGTACATAAATAAAATAAAGTTTGCAATACTAAATATGTTTACTTGAAAAGAAAACCAATGGAATTCAATCAGATTTCATTCTGAGTAGAGGTACCTCAATTTCCATTTAGAAACTCTGGTATGTAACCTGTTCCTTACAATTTTGTCAATGTTTTTAGTTGCTGAAGATATTCTATTGTGTTTTTGAGTATCATCTGGGCAGAATATCTGGCTTTTCAATGCACTTAATGTGCGATTTTGCTTGTTTTTGCACTGAGAGTGAAGTCAGAATTATTGTTATATCATTGTACATAATCCATGTTTTCTAAAATTTTCAGTGAATAAGAAAGAGGCAATTGTCCACATAAGTAGAGCTAACACCGCAGGAAGCTTTTTACCTAAATGGTCACAAAATTGTCTATTACCACATGTAGACTTTAAATGCTTAAATTGTCATCCCGAGGCTTTGCATATTGATTCTTCATTGCTGTTAAATCCTTACTTGCTGTGCAAAAGGAATCATTTGAGCCTCTCAAAATTGTTGTCTTTTGCATTATACCAGGACGTTCTCAGTCAAGAACTTAATCTACTAACATTTTACTGCTTTTTCATTTGAGAGCTCAAGATTCTGTAAAACCCTGCTTGAGGGGAGAAAATGATTCCAGTACTGTGCTGCATACAAAGAATAAATAAAAGTAAAGATAAAATGCCCTTAGAGCCATTCTCTGCTTTTGATAACTTCATGTGTTATTATTTTTTTTGCAGCAATACAAAAACAGTTTTGTCAATTCTTATTCCTCTAATGCAACAACTTTCCACCTATTAACTTGTGATTTAGAGTTGGTCTCCCATCAAGTTCTAACTAATGTTGCCCCTGCTTATTTTTTTTCCAAACCAAAGTGTGCAACTTAGCCTCGAAGTGGTTAGAATGCAGTATTGCTGGTTAACTCTGCTTACAGCATGGAGTTTGATCCTGACCAGCTCAAGGTAACTCAGTCTTCCATCCTTATTTATTTATTTATTTATTTATTTATTTATTTATTTATTTATTTATTTATTTATTTATTTATTTATTTATTTATTTATTTATTTATTTATTTATTTATTTATTTATTTATTTATTTATTTATTTATTTATTTATTTATTTATTTATTTATTTATTTATTTATTTATTATTTAGATTTGTATGCCGCCCCTCTCCGCGAACTCGGGGCGGCTCAAAACAAAAATATAAACAATCGTACAAATCCAAATAGATTCAATAAATTTAAGTATTTAAAACAGTTTTAAAAAGAACCCCACTATATTAACAAGCACACACACAAACATACCATACATAAATTGTACGTGGCCGGGGGAGGTGTTTCAGTTCCCCCATGCCTGACGACAAAGGTGGGTTTTAAGAACTTTACGGAAGGCAGGGAGAGTAGGGGCAGTTCTAATCTCCGGGGGGAGTTGGTTCCAGAGAGCCGGGGCCGCCACAGAGAAGGCTCTTCCCCTGGGGCCCGCCAACCGACATTGTTTAGTTGATGGGACCCAGAGAAGGCCCACTCTGTGGGACCTAATCGGTCGCTGGGATTCGTGCAGCAGAAGGCGGTCTCGGAGATATTCTGGTCCAGTGCCATGAAGGGCTTTAAAGGTCATAACCAACACTTTGAATTGTGACCGGAAATTGATCGGCAGCCAATACAGACTGCGGAGTGATGGTGAAACATGGGCATACCTAGGTAAGCCCATGACTGCTCTCGCAGCTGCATTCTGCATGATCTGAAGTTTCCGAACACTTTTCAAAGGTAGCCCCATGTAGAGAGCGTTACAGTAGTCGAATCTCGAGGTGATGAGGGCGTGAGTGACTGTGAGCAATGAATCCCGGTCCAGATAGGGCCACAACTGGTGCACCAGGCGAACCTGGGCAAACGCCCCCCTCGCCACAGCTGAAAGATGGTTTTCTAATGTGAGCTGTGGATCGAGGAGGACGCCCAAGTTGTGGACCCTCTCTGAGGGGGTCAATAATTCCCCCCCCCCAGGGTAATGGACGGACAGATGGAATTGTCCTTGGGAGGCAAAACCCACAGCCACTCCGTCTTATCCGGGTTGAGCTTGAGTCTGTTGACACCCATCCAGGTCCCAACAGCCTCCAGGCACCAGCACATCACTTCCACCGCTTCGTTGACTGGGCATGGGGTGGAGATGTAAAGCTGGGTATCATCGGCATATTATGAGTTCAGTAAAATAAGGA